>NC_031967.2:68971876-69196876 GCF_001858045.2 Oreochromis niloticus | reverse complement strand
CCGCGGATCAGAATCAGTGAGATGTCGCCTTTCTCACCCGACGGGCGCTGCAGCTTTAAGCGTCTGCGCGCGTTCCACGGACGGCAATCACTTTCTGGCACAACAACTGCACGGACACGGTCGGTGCTGAAAGCCGACAGCTCCCTGATTCTGATATTTCGGCGGGTAGCACTTTGTGTTCACGCCCTTTTTGCGCTGATTCTAAAGCTGTTAGTTTTATCTCTCTCCAAACAATATTGACCGAAGCAGCAGCAAAAGAAGATCCAAACTACGCTTCACGTAAACATCGTCATGAATTCCCTCTGACTTTTACTGTTTTGCTTCACCCACGATAAAATCACACGTCATGCACAGCTCTCTCTCTCTCTGTGTACTGTTTTCTGCATTATTCGCATTAACAGTAACTCTGTTGTTTACAGCGCTGTCGGCCGCTGTTTTTTTTTTTTTGTTTGTTTTTTCATTTTACATTCTTCCGAAAGAAAACAGAATTTCTGCCGTTCAATACTGAACAAATTTAAACTTTTTAAAATTATGCAAAATGCAAAACGCTCAGCCGTGTCTCTAATAAAACCACTGTAACGTCAGAGGTAACGTTCATATGTTGATTAATGGTTTTCTTTCGTTTTTGATGTACTGCAGAATATTTTTATAAATCCCAGGCCAGGAAAACCACCTTCATGTTTTTATGTTTTATCTTCAGCTACTTTGACACAAAAGCATCTGCTGTGACGCTCACACCTTTGATAAAGTCTTGCGTGTGTCAGCTTCCTTTTTATAGATACAAAAATATGTCAATGTACTGATCTGAATTATATTTCTGTCAAAATTTCCCAGATTCAAATCGAATTTAATCGAATCGTGGATCGAATCGATTCGGGACCTTGTGAATCGGAATTGAATCGATTCTAGAAATCAGTGACGATACCCAGCCCTACTGCACACCTAGCTGTCAAAAGTTTGGCAGCATGAGTACTGTAAAGTTTTGTAGGGTCCTTGTTAAAAATTCCACAAGCACCACACCACATTTGTCATATACAGTTCCATTTTGTACAGGACATTTTGAAATTATATATATATATATTCTAGTTATCCACTTGTCAGTAATTTTTGAGTAAATGGATGTCACTGATAAATCAGTGGTGATTCACCTGCAAATGTTTTTAACAAACTTTGTTTTTTGTAGAATTCATCAGCAGCTGTGAGGAGATGCATTTGAATATCTTCTGGTTCCACTTTTCCTTATCTGGAAGCTGAGGATGGCTGATTCCTGACAAGGACACACACCTCAGTGCTTATCATGGGTGTTACATCCTCTGTGCAGCAATTCCAGAGAAAACGAGAGAGCAACGACCACTCATTAAGACCAGACAGAAATCTGTCCCTTTCTGGCAGCTGTGGAAACTTCCAATAAGAAAGTTTGCATTCTTAGAACAATGCTGGATCATGTGTGATGTGTCATCATATGAGGATATTACATTTTGACTTAATTCTGCTCAATTAAGTGTTTTGATCGTTGATCCAGTATGGCAGCTTTGTGTTGTGCTGCAAGTTAAAACCCACTGTCCTCATGAGCACAGCATCTAACAACTCTCCTTAAAAAAAGTCGATTGACTTTAACTGGACACAATGGTTTCCAGTGGGAGATACATTCATCAGTCATCCGTGACACTGGAGAAGTCACCTGGATGAGTGATAAAACAATTTTCCATGGAAAATCCAGAGGAACTAAACTTTGTTGTTGTTTCTTTGGGCTCAATTTTGCCTGAGGCTGAAATTGAGCCCAAAATGTTTTCTTCTTTCAGAAGAAAACATTTTGCCAATAATCAGATAAAAAGATTGTTGAACCAGGTGGTATTCTCTGGACTTTAAGACCAAAACTGAACTCAGTGAATTGACATTAGACTGGAATTCATAAGATGAATAGAAATACTGCTGAAGCTGAATGATATACATATGTGTGTGTGTGTGTGTGTGTGTGTGTGATCTTTGTTTTCTCCAATTCACCAGGTCTGTAAAGTTCAGTATGACTGTGGTACATGATACAAAAGAATAAATAAGAAGAATAACAACTTTATGTGAATAACTTTACTCTTCTTAAAAATAACTCATAAAACAAGTAAAAGTACAAATGTGTACAAGTTAGAGACTTCCTCAGTAAGTTTACACTCTTTTGGAGTGATTTTAATTGTGTGTTAAAAGAAGAAAGAGATTAGAGGTAAAGTAGAGGATGCAGAGTCCATCACTGAGGCCGTCTCTCCTGCATGAAGTCCAGGTGCTGGTTTTCCAGTGTGTGCGTCTGATGGCCCAAAGCTGACTCAGAGCTGTAACACCATCCATGGCTGCAGTATGGAACAGATGTGGGTGTGTCCTCATCTCCCAGAGGAGTCCAAATCGTTATCAAACAGCCCTACAGACACAAAAACGTGTGAAAATATAAACAACCAGACTATCAGCAGTGATTTAAGTACTTTAAGACCTCTGTGAAAATCATTTACAGTATATATCACAGAATTTAAGGCCTTTATAATCACAGAGCATACAGAGAAAAGTACTAAACTGAATCAATTTCAGCTTTCATTTTTCATGATGTATATTGTATTAATAATTACATTTCATTATCTGTATCTTTACCACACATTTGCCACACAGGTGTAGATACTATAGGTTCAGTGAATGCTTACATTGCACTGATTAGAATATACTGGACATTCAAAGCTAAGATTCAGCGCGCTGTGTTAGAGGCTGGGATTTGATGAATTCATCATATATACAACCTTTGATCATCATTTATGTCCAGTTGAGAATGAATCTGTGCTCTCACATATTAAATGAACTGAAATCAGTAGTGTGATCTCCAGTCTTGATATAAGGAATGAGAGAACTGACAGCTGTTATTTTAATCAGCCTGTCTCAGTTGTTTTAACTCTAAGTACCATAGAGTAATGTGGTAACATTTGGACTGACGAGTTTACTGTCAGCATTTTAATCGCTATTTTAAAGGCTGTAGGTTGCAGCCATTGCTCTAACACTGTATAAATGTAACAGGGCTCAGTGCTGGTTCTAACAGTCTGAGCTGCTTCCAGCTTTATTTGTGAAGAGCACAGCAGCTTACAAAACACGTAGCGAGCTTGTACAGCTGCGACGTAAAACTTTCATTAGCTAAGATGACCTTAAAATAACGGGGCTAGGTGCGGTGATGCTAGCGTTAGCCACGTTAGCACCTTACCTTCAACAGGTGGTCAGACTGTGTAGACAGGCACTCAGTCAGAGGTTGGCTCTCCGTTTCGCTGCAGGGTCCCTTCATTCTTCACATATCCGTGTCGAGCCGAGTGTAAATCCCGAGGCTGAACGGCCTTTGTACAAGCACACACGCTTCGTAGCAGGGCGAAGCTATGAGCTAGAAAAATCCAGGCTGGCAGACAGCCTGTGTCTGACCAACCAATCAGAGAGCTCCTTACATCCCACGGTGTGGCTAATTTGAATAGCCTCCAGCAAGTTGTTAATCGAAGAGCTAATCCAGCAGCTAATCCAGGAGCTAATCCAGCAGCTAATCCCGGAGTGAACAGGAAAGGGAAATGGATTTTGAACTGCAGTTTATTAAATTGCAAGTGGAAAAAGGATTTTGAACTGCAGTTTATTAAATTGCAGGTGGAAAAAGGATTTTGACCTGCAGTTTATTAAATTGCAAGTGGAAAAAGGATTTTGACCTGCAGTTTATTAAATTGCAAGTGGAAAAAGGATTTTGAACTGCAGTTTATTAAATTGCAAGTGGAAAAAGGATTTTGAACTGCAGTTTATTAAATTGCAGGTGGAAAAAGGATTTTGAACTGCAGTTTATTAAATTGCAGGTGGAAAAAGGATTTTGAACTGCAGTTTATTAAAGTGCAACTGAAAAAAGGATTTTAAAATGCAGTTTATTAAAGTGCAATTGGAAAAAGGATTTTGAAATGCAATTGGAAAAAGGATTTTGAAATGCAGTTTATTAAATTGGAATTCAAAAATGAATTTACAATTGCATAATTTATTCTACAATTCATTATTAAAGCACAGAGATTTTTATTTCGATGCGCGTGGCTCTTGTGGTCCTCCATATGTATGTATATATATGTATATATATATATATATATGTATATATATATATGTATATATATATATATATATATATGTATATATATGTATATATATATATATATATATATGTATATATATGTATGTATATAAATGTATATGTGTGTGTATATATATGTATATATATTTTATGTATAGCTAAAAGTATTAACAAATTTATTATAAAAAAACATTTATCATTCTTCTTGGGGAACTTAAAGAAACAGAATAAAACATTTTCCCATCGTAAAGAAAACTCCCTTAAAATATGGACAATTTCTGACATTCAAAAACAAAACAAAAACAAATCAGCGACCAATATAGCCACCTTTCTTTGCAAGGACACTCAAAAGCCTGCCATCCATGGATTCTGTCAGTGTTTTGATCTGTTCACCATCAACACTGCGTGCAGCAGCAACCACAGCCTCCCAGACACTGTTCAGAGAGGTGTACTGTTTTCCCTCCTTGTAAATCTCACATTTGATGATGGACCACAGGTTCTCAATGGGGTTCAGATCAGGTGAACAAGGAGGCCATGTCATTAGTTTTTCTTCATTTATACCCTTTCTTGCCAGCCACACTGTGGAGTACTTGGACGCGTGTGATGGAGCATTGTCCTGCATGAAAATCATGTTTTTCTTGAAGGATGCAGACTTCTTCCTGTACCACTGCTTGAAGAAGGTGTCTTCCAGAAACTGGCAGTAGGACTGGGAGTTGAGCTTGACTCCATCCTCAACCCGAAAAGGCCCCACAAGCTCATCTTTGATGATACCAGCCCAAACCAGTACTCCACCTCCACCTTGCTGGCGTCTGAGTCGGACTGGAGCTCTCTGCCCTTTACCAATCCAGCCACGGGCCCATCCATCTGGCCCATCAAGACTCACTCTCATTTCATCAATCCATAAAACCTTAGAAAAATCAGTCTTGAGATATTTCTTGGCCCAGTCTTGACGTTTCAGCTTGTGTGTCTTGTTCAGTGGTGGTTGTCTTTCAGCCTTTCTTACCTTGGCCATGTCTCTGAGTATTGCACACCTTGTGCTTTTGGGCACTCCAGTGATGTTGCAGCTCTGAAATATGGCCAAACTGGTGGCAAGTGGCATCTTGGCAGCTGCACGCTTGACTTTTCTCAGTTCATGGGCAGTTATTTTGTGCCTTGGTTTTTCCACACGCTTCTTGCGACCCTGTTGACTATTTTGAATGAAACGCTTGATTGTTCGATGATCACGCTTCAGACGCTTTGCAATTTTAAGACTGCTGCATCCCTCTGCAAGATATCTCACTATTTTTGACTTTTCTGAGCCTGTCAAGTCCTTCTTTTGACCCATTTTGCCAAAGGAAAGGAAGTTGCCTAATAATTATGCACACCTGATATAGGGTGTTGATGTCATTAGACCACACCCCTTCTCATTACAGAGATGCACATCACCTAATATGCTTAATTGGTAGTAGGCTTTCGAGCCTATACAGCTTGGAGTAAGACAACATGCATGAAGAGGATGATGTGGACAAAATACTCATTTGCCTAATAATTCTGCACTCCCTGTAAGAGTAGGAGGGAGGGTGTTATTCTCTCTACTTTCTGTGAAAACCTGCAGTAAAAACGGAGCCAGAAGATTAGAAAATGATTTAGAAAACTCTGCAGTCAAACCATCTGTGCCGGGAGATTTATTGGCCTTAAGTGCAGAAATGGAATTACAAACTTCCTCCACCATCAGAGGGCTGTCACAATAACTTTTAACTTCCACAACAATAGTTTTTAGGTTTTTAATATTATTGAGAAATCGTGTTCAGACAACCTGCATGTATATATATATTTATAGGTTATATGATATTGTGACAGCAAGTGGGCTGGCCTTGTGTTCTTGTTTTCTTGTTGCCTGTTTCTTGCAGGTATGTGGTAGGTGGAGCTGACCCAATTACAGATACAGCACACCTAAGAAGGCCAGTCCCAGTATATAAAATCACCTTGACTGAACCTTGGCGGTCTCTCTTCGTCTGGCACTCATTTCTTTTGTTCTTCAGTTATGGCTGTTGTTAGGGCTGGGCAATATATCGAGTTTTTTAAAAATATCGATATATTTTTATACGAGATATAAGATGTGACAATATCCTTTATATCGATATAGTCTATGTTACGTTATAATTATCCTTGTGGAGCCACAAGTTTGCCTCTCTTCCGTCCACTTTTGTCTTTACGCAACGTTACTCGACCTCGCCTCTCCTTCACTGAACTCAACTCCCCCCTACTCCCCCATCGCTTCACCTACAGGCAGCGACAAGATGGACACGGCAAATCTCCGTTAATGAGTTACTGCGCATCGCCCCGTGCGTGGGGCTGGACGGCGTTAACGTGTTAACGAGCTTACCACGCTAACGACCTAACAACGCTAACGCCATGCAGCCCAGAGGGGCTGCACGGCCTGAAATCCTTTCATTCTCTCAAAAGTTGACTGCGCGCCTTTTGTATGAATTCTGGTTGTGCTTGATGACCGTGAACCGATTTTATGTGATACACAGCGCTCAGCAATCTGTCAAAAAATGTTTTAGTTCGACTTTGGTAAGCTACGGAGCTGCACCGCTTGATGGATTGTCGGAGCATTACGGATACCGAGGAGCCTCGCGGAGTGATACGTACTGTGCTTCAACGTAATATTACCGTATTGTGTGTGTATAAGGACCATAAATGGCACCTGTTCAGAGACATGGTTACGAAGCGGATTTCAAACTCCAGGCTGTCAGTCACGCAGTAGAAGTTGGGAAAAGAGCAGCTGTGAAATCTGTCTCTATGTTATTATGCTCAGCGTCTTTTAGTTTACATTTTGACTGCACAATTGTGAGCTCTTTGTTATGCACAAAACAACATAGTTTTCTTTTATTTATAGAGCATCATTATTTAATAAATGCTCATAATTTATTTTTGAGTAGTTTTTTCATGTACATCTATGCTGTATGTTAATAAAAGTGCCTGTGTGACATCTGGGACACAGCTTTGACTAAGAACTCTCTTTTTGTTCTTACTTTATGGCTTTAAAAAAATATCGCGATATATATCGTATATCGCCATCCAGCTAAAAAATATCGAGATATGAATTTTGGGTCATATCGCCCAGCTCTAGCTGTTGTATTATTTAATTTGTGTTTAAGTTTCTTTACCTTATTTCATTAAAAATGTCTTACAACCTTTAAAAGTGTGTGTGTGGTCTCCCACTTGTTTGTCACGTCTTTTGAGCCGGGTTGTGACAATATATGAATGCATGAACAGATGACAGAGAAGAAAAAAGGATGTATGAAGATCATGTCGGGACTTGACTGTGAAAGGACTGTCAGAATGAAAAATTAGTACTCTGTCTGTGTTTGTGTTAACTTGTCTTTCTCTGATCCTCAATCTGACTGGCCACTTTAACCTCTCAGCTCTGTTTTGTTTCCTCTTTCAGATCAGAACATCACAGCTCAGACTGGAGAGACGGTTACTCTTCCATGTCAAGTTCCAAACAACAACTTCAGAGTCATAGAGTGGAGAAGACCTGACCTGAAGCCAGAAATAGTTCTCATGTACAGGGATGGGGAATTTGTTCCAGACAACCAGCATCCATCTTATAAGAACCGGGTGGATCTGCAGGACAGACAGATGAAGGATGGAGACGTGTCTTTGATTCTGAAGGATGTGACGATTGGTGATGATGGGACATACACGTGTTGTGTCTTCATGGAAGAAACACGCTCGTGGAAGCTCATCAATACCATAACACTGACAATTGATCCTCCAGGTGAGTGAGTAGAGTTGAGTGTGTGTGTGATCAGAGGTGAAGCTGCTTCCTGGTTGTTGATGTTTGTTTCTAAAGATGTTGTTGATGAGACTTTGTAGAAAGCAGCTGGTCTGAGTGATGTGATCAGAGTGCAGTAGATAATGTCTGACAGCAGTTTGAAGAGGAACTGGATTCTGTTCTGTTCTTCATCATCACCTACCTGACAGCTGACACCTCACACCTGTTTCTCACCTGCAGGTCAGCCAAGAGAAGTCACAGGGGATGGAAGAGACAAGAGTGAATCTGATGGACTGATAGTTGCTCTATCAGTTTCTGCTGTGCTTCTTGTTGCTGCTGTTGTTGGATTTTTGATCTACAGAAAACGTAAACAACAGCAGAGTCGGGATTCATGTTAGCCTCCTAATCAACTGCACACTGTTTGAAACCACCAAACAGCTAAAACAGTAAATGAGAGCCTGTACACGGATTCCACACAAAGACATAAACACAAAGTGTGTCTCTAATAATGATATTTCGGTGCGTCCGTGCTTTGTTTACATTGTTTTTTTGCGCTAGATTCTGAAGCTCTAGGTTTTGTCTCTCCCCAACCAAAATTGACTGAAACAGCAGCAAACGAAGATCAAAACTACGCTTCACATTTCGCTTCAAAAAAACATCGTCATGAATTCACTCTGACTTTTGCTGTTTTGCTTCCATCACAATAAAAATCACAATCACTGCACAGCTCTCTCTCAGTGTACTTTCCCAACAGTTTCCCATCTCAAATCTGTTTTCTGTATTATTTGTTCGCTTATTACCCACCAGTCTACCGTTTTGTATAACGGTGTTGGACTTTTTGTTTTGTTTTTTTACTTAAATGACTTCTAACAAGAGAGCCTCATTTCTGCTGTACAATACTGAAAAAATTAAAACTTTTTAAAATTATGCAAAATTGCAATACGCTTAGCTGTGTCTCTAATCAAACCTCTTCAACTTTGCTTCACTTCAGCAGCATCAGGTAATGTTCACATGTTGATTAATGGTTTTCTTCAGTTTTTGTTCTACTGCAGAATCTTCATGTTTTTCTATCCTCAGTTACTTTGACACAAAGGCATCTGCTGTGATGCTTACACCTTTGATCAAGTCTTGCAAGTGTCAGTTTTCTTTTTATAGATATAAAAATATACATATGTACTAATAAGTGTTCAGAATTATAATATTTCTGGCTGTCTTAGGCAAAATCTCCCTGATTCAACTCGAATCGAATCATGGATCAAATTGATTCTAGAAATCGGACCAACTGTCTGCCATCTAGTTTTGAGATCCCTTCCAAAACGCCTTACTTATGTATGCATACCAGTTTATTACTTTGTTTGATTTTTGACTAACCTTTGTTTCTTTTACTTGCTTCTTACCTGCCATCATCCCTGGGAGTTGCCAGACAAAAGATGGTGGTCAGGATTTGAAAACACTAAATACAAAGAGGGATTATTGGACCGCACCACCACTTCCTGCTTAATGGGAGAATGTGTTTTCTTTAATTAAAAGAAAAAAAGCTTTTGTATTTAATTAAATATTGAATTTAGTAGTTTTGGGGTTTTTTTGGTGTTTTGTTTATTAACAAACTGCATTGTACTCCCTCATTTTTGTGGATCATGATTGTCTCCAAAAATTGATTCTGTTCATCTGGACGTAGCGTTTTGTGGGAGAAATGTTTCTTCACTCATCCAAGTGACTTCTTCAGTCTCAGCTGACTGCAGGTTTCAATCTTATAAACAGTGCATTTACATAATGAGTGAAACCAGCCCACTGAAGGAACAATGGGCTGGGAGGTCAGTTCTTTAATCTTAATTATGCAAATTCACATGACCATTGATCAACAACTACTGACCAACAGGGAGAGAGGGAAGAGAGTCTAATCTGCCCAGTATGTTTTTTTTGTTTTTGTTTTTTTTTTGGAAGGGGCAGCATTTCGTGACTCAGTGTGGTTTTATACTTCTGCTTGGGCTGCTGTAAAATAACAACTTTTAAAACATCCTTGTTTTAAAAATTAAGTTTCATGGACAGATATATTAATTTGTTTTAGCTGAATCAGTTCTCCACAATATGCTCTTAGTTTCACAATAAAAGTTTTGTTAAGTCAGAGTTAAGTTTCCTTTAGTCGAAAGGAGCACTTTCCTAGATCATTCATCCGAAAAGCAGTTAGACTCTATAACTCCTCAATCATGATGTCATGAGTTACTGGACATTGGAAACATCTACGGTCACCACTTCATGCATAATGCACCTTTTATGGCTGTGCAGGTAAATGTGAATGTATATGTATATGTGACTGGTGAGACCTGGAGACTTGGAACCGCCCCTGGTGGGAGGAGCTGGTCTGTGCTCCTTTCATAAGCGCAGGTGTGGGCAATTGGGTATTCCTCAGCAAACCTGAAGCTGCAAGTGTGTGGTCCAAGTTGGTGTTAACTTCTGTCTATGAAAGTCTGATATGGGTCCTCCCCTAAACTTCTGTTAGAACGGTAGGTTACACAAAAATGTACCACTTGAGCTCTGGCTGTTGGCAGAGGTTTATAGTTATGTGCACCCCTGTAGGTGGGAAACATTGCTCCCGTGAGAACGGTATAGTGGACTTCATCGCCACTGACCCACATTTATTAGGGTGTGACACGAACTTGTGGACAGGTAATAAAACAATTCAGTTGAGGAATATTCCTGTGTTTTATTGTCCAGCATAAGTGATCTCCTGCCTTTTATTCACAGAGTACCGAGCTGCTGCTTTGCCAAGTGGATTTCTGGCTGCGGGCAAAGGACCCGACACATCACTGAACTTTAAACCAGGGGTCCCCAATCTCAGTCCACGAGGGCCGGTGTCCCTGCAGGTTTTAGATCTCACCCTTGGTCAACACACCTGAATCACATGATTAGCTCATTACCAGGCCTCTGGAGAACTTCAAGACATGTTGAGAAGGTAATTTATCCATTTAAATCAGCTGTGATGGATCAAGGACACATCTAAAACCTGCAGGGACACCGGCCCTCGTGGACTGAGATTGGGGACCCCTGCTTTAAACTGTTTTAAATGTGACAGACAGACTGCTGTGGCTGTCAATTGTTTGTTTCTTGTTTTATTTTTCTGTATCAGTAGGCACCACAGATATTGATTCTTTTAGTATTTTAACCTCTTTTTATATATAGATAGATAGATATTGTCGCAAACGGTGAAGGCGCTGCGTGGGAAACATCCTTTTTTTTTGTCTCGCCGCTTTTGCATGCACAGCGGTGGGCCTGAGTGAAGACGGCACTGAAGATTTGACTTTTTCTATAGTGTTTTGCCCATTTGGGGGTTATGTGTGAGTTGCCGTCCCTTTTTAACCTGTGTGCTATGTTGATTTGTTCTTAAACGGTTCCCCGCAGCACTTGTCCTGTCTCACGGGCAATCATACAGTTTTATCGTTTTTAATAAGGTAAAGCTTTTTAATTGTTTTTAGGTGCCGCTGTTACACTGTTTTATTTTGTATTAAAAATTAAATTCTTTTTAACTGACTGTGCGCCTACGGCTCTGTCCTATTTTAAATGGGTACCTACCACGGGTCACAAACACATACGTATATTTAGTGCAGGGGTCCCCAATCCCAGTCCACGAGGGCCGGTGTCCCTGCAGGTTTTAGATGTGTCCTTGATCAATCGCAGCTGATTTAAATGGATAAATTACCTCCTCAAGGGCTGTGTCCGAATTCAGGATGCTTAAAATGCCATATTTGGATGCAATGACGTCACAGCGACGCGACGAGGGCTGTCCGAATTCAAAGAGCACTCAAAATGTGGCGATAAATGCGTCCTACTTTTCCACGAATTTGAGGATTAGTTGTGTCCGAATTCAGAGGAAGGATGCTTCAATGCCATATTTGCAGGCAATGACATCACGGTGACGCCACGAAGGCTGTCTGAATTCAAAGAGTACTCAAAATGTGGCGACACATGCGTCCTACTTTTCCCCAAATTTTAAGGATGGGTCCGATGTATCCTTCGTGTCCTACTATATCCCAGGATCCATTGCGGGTCATAGAGGAGATTTGTTTCTGATAACGATGGTCGTCAAAGCAGGAGAGGAAAACATGTTCAAATGTAAATACAGTAGCGGTTTTAGATACGGGCGGTTTCCCGGGGCGGCATCGTGGTGGGGGCGGCATCACGGGCATCGGCAAAAAAAAATAAAAAATTGCTCGTACTCATGCTGCCCCGACATCAGCCAGCGCATATTGGGGATGTCATAGGCACCGATCGGTTTTCTATCGCCCATTTGCTGGGAGTAAGGGCGCCCTCCGTTTGCGAGGTGCGCCTGCTGCTTGCAGCACAGGGAGGAGAGGGCGGGGCGGCGGGGGATTCTCTGACTGGCTGGAGCAGCATCTAATAACCAACTCCCAAAATAAAACAAAATAAAAACAAACCAACAAACACGAAAACACTGGACATTATGATACAGACTTATAATTTGCACCGATGTTTTTCTATATTTCCCTCGGGATGAATAAAGCATAATCAATCAATCAATACACGAAAAGTGAGCGCGAGAGCCCTCGGTGCGCCTGCTCGCTGCTGAAGTCAAAGTAAACTTTATTGTCATCTCCGCTACATACAGTCCAGTATATTATAGAGAGACGAGACGACGAGGCTCCAGTTACAGCAGTGCAAGTAAACGAACAATAAATATTTAAGAGTAAAAAAATAAATATACACTTAGGACTCGGGGTAAAGGGATCAATAACAATTTAAAATGTATATTTTATATTTTGTTGATTTAAAGTCTCACACACAACCCGTTTTTAAAGTTTAAAAAAAGAGAAAAGAAGAGGAGGAGTGTAGCGACTTCCACAGTCGCTAGAGGCCGGGGATTGAGCCTATTTGCCTGACGTGCTGTCAACTTTACGCAATAATGCGAGAGGTGGAATTGCTTGCTTGTTTATTAAAGTGCTTGAAAAGTTTACAGAGCAATGTGATCGGCTCACGATTCAAACTCTTAAAACATCACAGCTCTAATGCAACAAGGGGAAACTCGTTGTGCTGCGGTCAACAAAAAATACAGCTACCCAGCCCTGCTCTGTCAAAATCAAACCAGTGAAAGACAGACTGACAACGCCCTCTTAATGTCACCGCTACCACCCACGTGACTCCTGTTACACATCACCATAGCAACCAAACAAATGAAAACCCAGTGATCATTAAAATTCAATACATTTAGTTATGGCTCCTACAAGAAGAAACGAGCAAAAGATACAGGTAAGCAGATGTGTCATTGGATAATGGCATGTCATGTATCCTAAAACTTTCAGAATACTTTCTTAATTATGTGGGTTACAGCTCCTCCAAGAAGAAATGGTAAAAAATAGTTACAGTAACAGACTAAACTCCAAACAATATATACAATAATATAATATTAATATAATAGTAATTAGTCAGTGTCACTTGTTGATTTGTCCTGTTCTCATTGTATGACGAATTATGATGTCTGTTTAGTAGCCGTTTGCATACTATATTTTCTCTGTCTTCATATGTCTGTGTGTGTGTGTGTGTGTGTGGGGGGGGGGGGGGGGGGGCCAGAGGGAGTGTTCGCCCAGGGCGCCAAATAGGCTAGGACCGCCACTGTGTAAATATATGAAAATCTGGTTGTACAGAAGTTAATTTGTTATAGCGGTCGTGTTGTTAAGCTTTGGGCATCTGCATAGACATGTTTCTTTCATTTAAAATAACCGTAAACCAGCTTGTATTGCGGGTCCCACGGTTTTTCATGTATTGCCGCTTACATACAGCTAATTTAGATTTTTTCGAATTGGTGATATGTTGTGGGGAACAAAGACCAAACGGCTTAATTTATTAAAACGAGGAGAAAACGATCACCTCTTCACTGGGTGAAGAATTGGGCCGCTACGGCGTGGATGTACAAGAATAAATCAATGTACACATCATATTCATATGAGTACGGTCCTATTAACCCTCATGCTGTACAGCAGCGGTCCCCAACCTTTTTTTGCGCCACAGACCGGTTTATGTCAGACACGGAGCGGCCTTTAAGGTATCGCGGATAAATACAACCACATAAAATGATCCGACCAAGACAAAAACTGTGGTATTTTGTAAATATAATAATAAACGTGAATGTACTGTGTAACTGTGTAACTTTATTAGAAGCGTCCTCCTGAAAATGCGCCAGAGTAACATCCTCCTCTCTGCCGCTTAATGCTCTCTGGTCGCTATGGTAACGTGTAAATATTTCTTTCAAAATAAGACACACAACTACAACAAGGGAAAGACTCAGGGAAACCGAGTTAACGATAAAAACCCTGAAAACCATAAATTTCACACCGGAGCCTTAACTCTGTGGCCCGGTACCAAACGACTCACGGACCGCTGCTGTACAGAACCTGTGATGTCCAGACGGTGTTCCTCTGGTGTTCTGCTGTGAAAACCTTTGGGCTTAGGGATTAACATAGTTGCCATGGTTTCCTTTCTTCTCTTATTTGTTGTGTGTGATCAGGACAATTCTGGAGAGGATGGGCCTGCAGGGGAAAGTCACCCCCTTGCAGGCCAGAAGACATGAGATAAGTTTAAAGAATACAAAGTACGTATGTGTGTTATCAAGAAGATAATTCTTAAGAACACAAGTTAATAAATGTGCAATTACTAAGAGTTGTTGTGGTGTTTTTATTTGCCTGCTGTCATTTTTGATTTCCTCTGCCTTTAGGATTGCAAGTATCCAGGCTCAGGAGAGGGGGTCAGTGGGAAGCCCACTGCTGCTACTTGGCCCTGGTTTGCCCTCGTGGATGAGGTGATAGGACAGATGCCTTCCATTAGGCCTCCTGTCCTAATGTCCTCCCTCCCTGAGGACACTCCAGGGCAGGGGTCTGCAACCTTTTACACCCAAAGAGCCATTTGGACCCGGTTTCCACGCAAAAGAAAACACTGGGAGCCGCAAATACTTTTTGACATCTAAAATGAAGATAACACTGTTTATATTGTTTTCTACCTTTGTGTGAACAACTAAGGTGTGTTGCTTATGAAATCCATGAAGTGCTACAGAGAAGATTACATTTTATTTATGTAATCAACACATTTTGAATTCTTAAAGAAATATAACAAAAGCAAAGACACCCAGCTGAACTAAAATGATCCATGTAGCAAACAAAAACTGTTGTGAGCCGCCACCCTTATATCTCCTTTGGGCTTTTGGAGCCTTGACCTGACTTTTAAAAAATAATTGGTAAAAAAGCACTATGCTGCTGAAAAATGAAAAATAGATATTTGCAAAATTCTGCCTAAATATGTATTTTACCTGGTTAATGCGTGCGGCGGGGGCGTGGTCTGCAGCGCCGCTGCAGGGGAGGCGGACGCACCTGAGCAGCACCCGCAATCATGCATCGCCGCATGATGATGCCATGAGTTCATCATGCCTCTCATGGCATCATCATGCCATGCCTCTGTGCTCTCTCTGCTGTTGTTGGTGGTGGTGTGTGTCGGGCTGTGAGCTGCCAAAGTAGGACGTTTTGTCAGAACACCGGCTGTATGCGTACAGCAACCGTGTGTGAAAAGTGGTCAATAAAGAGATGCTGAAAAGCACGTTCATGGAAACATCGTTGGGTCTGCCGTGATGTGTTTACAAAGGGACTTCTGCTCCTGAACCTCTGCTCAGTGTCTGCTAATCGGTGCTTTGCGAAGTCAGTTTACGCAGGACTGTAAGCTGTCATCTGTCGTCTGTGAGGCGTGAGCAGTGTTTGTCTTTAACATAGTTCACGGTGGAGCTGCTGACATAATGTGGATCCGAAGATCCATAATTGGCCTACCTGGGGTTGAAAGTCTTGATAAATGCACGGTGTTTCGCCGGGAATACCGGCTTCCGCGAGTGTGACGCTTATTTTGAGCGAGGAAAAAATAATAGAATATAATTTTATATTTATATTTCAATATCACAATAATCTTCCAATTTAGAACTACGAGTTAAAAAGAACTAACATAAATAAAATACACTTCAGCTAAATACTTCTAATTTATTTTCCCAAACCACGCGGAGCCGGAGCCGCAGGTTGCCGACCCCTGCTCCAGGCTCAAGCACAGCAGTGGGTGACCAAAACGACAGCGATGATGAAGCGGCTCAGCCACCTACGACAGGGAGAAAGAGGAAAAGAGATGATGAGCTGGACCTCATCAGAGAGGACATGAGGCAGCAAAGAGAGGCTGAGGAGAGGAGAGCAGGGAGAGGATGGACAGATTGTTTTCACTTCTAGAAAGATTAGTTCCCAAATGAGTTATGTATTGAGAAATTTATTTATTTGAATATATTTGTTACATTGATATATGTGTTGCATTAGTTTAAAGGTTTTATGTTATTAATAAATTGATTCAAACAAACAGTAATTATCACTGAACTCAATTTGATTTACAGGCATTTGTAACACGTATGAACATAACGCTAACTTTGAACAATATTACTTGGATTTTTATTTGATAGCAATAAAGTAAATAACAATAACAATTAAACAAGAATATTTCAAATACACAGTATGTAAAGATGAAAAACAATATTTTCAGTTGTTCACACAGGATTAACCTGAGTGACCTGTTCCTGGACCGTTTCTTTAACAACTGTAATAGATTACAGGAAGTCTCTGGCAGTGTTGCTGAATCTGCCAGAGCAAGATTAGACATGGATGAGCTGCTGCAACTGAGACCTGCGGTTTGTCTTTTCTGGTCGGCGAGTGGAGAATCACACAGGATGGTCTGCAAAGAGAGCTTCAGGATGCTTCCTCCCACTGTCCACTGCATCGTCCATCCACAGGGTTTGCAGGGCTCACTCATGGCTGCCACACCACTAAGATGTTTACAGAGATATGCAAGCAGGAGATGGTGGATGCTATATTATTAGTATAATACTTGTAACTCTGTAGCAGACAACAGTTTGATAAAGTGCTATGTAAAAGAAACCAAACGATTAGATTCTATACTGTCAGGGCTCTGTGTGCGGGCAGGCGGAGAGGAGGATCCAAGCGCGGGACTCAGACACTAACTTGAAAGTCAAAAAACTCAGCTTTATTGCTGGTATGAAAACAAAACATGAAGTGAGCACTGAACATGGAGAACCGGGAACACACAGGCATGATCTGATGGTACGACGCGACACTGGGTTGAGGAAAACACAGGGCTTAAATACACAGGGTGGTAATGAGGGAATGGGCAACAGAAGGGAGACACAGCTGGGAGAGATCAGGGCTAACGAGACGGGGGAACCAAGCTGCACACACTAACATAAGACAAAGACTTTCACAATAAAACAGGAAACATGAATTACTAAACAAGCACGCAGACTTGACACTGAGAGACAGAAAATAACACATGGAACTCAAACAATACATGAAACCACAAATCCTTAAGCACGGATAAACAGAAACATGAAACTCTAATAATAATAATCATCCTCATCATCATAATCACAACAAGAGAATGAGAAAACAATCCAAAACACCAAGATAACTGAAACACAAAGTACCAGAGAAACATAAAGAATAATCCATCCTTCAAAATTAAACCAAACCATGACAACTCAAAATACTGAGTCCAACGGACCCAGAACCGTGACATATACGTTTCAAAGATATTTAGTTTCTATATTTTATATGATACAGTACATGTGTAAGAATGACCGATGTGCCAAAAAATGATCGTCTGCCAAAAACGGATTTCCGGTTTTTCCCCTAAACTGATTGCTCGTATTTAACCTGCTATGAATAACTTGTTGGTCTATAATACGTGAAACATGTCAAATGTGTCCGTCATTAGTGATATCAAGTCACTTTGAGCCACCAGCAGCATTCCTGTAACAAGGTAGAAGCTGCAATCAGTTTTTGGCACTGACTTTTATATATCCTTTATTTATCCAGTTCAAAAACAATCTTGTTGACATTAGAAATTAGAAGTGTAATCTGGCCAAGAGGACAGCAGACAGCGCAACAAATATATCAATTGGTATATTGACTGGTATATCAATAGTCGCTGGTCGCTTTTTAGAAAAAAAGTCGCTAAGGGGGTCTGAAAACTCGCTAAATATAGCGACGAAGTCGCTAAGTTGGCAACACTGAAGTAAGGGTGGAGTTCAAGGCTAGGAGGCTGTCCACAGCCCATCTGTTATGTTGGATACTCATTGTTTGTTCAATAAAGTTTCTATGGAGAAAAAAAGGGGTCTGTCCACGACTGGGAGGACAAGGCTCTATAGAGCCGGCAAGCACAGCTAACTCCTGGCGTATTGTTTTCACCCCCCCTTGTGGTCTTTTGCTACTCAGGTTAAACATGATATATATAGTTATGGCTATGGATTGAAAACACACCCCACCCCTAACGGCTGCATCTCCCGAAGAATTTTGTCTGGGCTCTTATCTCACTTTTTTATTTCAAACAATCAACATTATTGTGTCTGCACCTGGATCCTTATACTTCCACACACAGTCTGCCCTCCTCAGACGTGACAGTTTTTCTCTAAGCAAACATAAAACCCCCCACTGCTGTGTTTGAACCAATAAGTTAAATAAAATACACACTTTTTATTATGAATTGCACATGCTTAGCTCGTTTATTGTCCAGAACAAACTGAGGAAGCCTCACTGATGAGCTGCTTGTATCCATGTTAGTATTTAAAGTCCAACATCTCCCTCTAGTGGCCATATATAAACCATGTGTGAGGATGGTGTTAATGTAAAATGTGAATCATAGTGTTCCAGTCAGTCATCAGTGTGTCTCTGCACAGCTGTAATTAAAATGTGTTCAGAGGGCCTCAATGTCTGAATGGTTCCAGTTCAGCTCCATAACAGCAGCGTCCCTGGTTTGATTCCTGTGTTTCAGCTCATATCTGCCTCTCTCACTGAGGGGGACGTCCACTACATGGACATGGATTTGTTCATCAACCAAACTACAGATCACTGAGAGCAGAGGAGATTTGGATTTTTTTTAGGTTCATAAGTTTTCTTATTATCTGTGTGAAAAGAAGAAAGAGAATAAAAAATGTTCCTTTATCTTAAATTCACTTAAGGTTTTGTGTATGAGGCACAATGGGAATCATTTTTTTATAATTATATAGCTGGTCTTTGTTTTTTGTTTTTTTGAGTAAAGGGATTGTAGTGTCTCTTTGGTTATTTTTTTTAAGATATTTTATTGTGCATGTCTTTACACAAAGTAAGTTTCAGTCCACCTACATGGTCTTTGAACCAATAGAAAGCTGGTGCTCAGAGGAAGAGGGTGGGCTTTACTTGGTGTCAGTGAGAGAAATGAAAAAAAGCTCAAATGAGTGAGAAGGACGATGAAGGAAACATCTGTGCTGTGTCTGCTCTGTAAGTAGAATCTCTGTGTTTGTTTGAATTCTTGTACTTTGACTGTCTGCTCTCCTGATAACTGATGATGGAGGAGAAGACATGAAAAACAAATCAGGCTGAATTCAAGTTCAAAACACCACGAGGACCAACTGCAGGTCTGAACTGACTCTTTATCTTTGCTCAGGAGTCGAGGAAACACAGCAGGCAGTGAAAAGCTCAAATCATTCACTCATTATATCAACACAGCTGCACAGTGAACACATGAATTTACTGTGTAATTTAAAGGTATTGGATATTTTGTATAGACTTAGAGTTTAGTTGGTCTATATAAAGTGCTGCTTTTTAAATAAGAACTGCGGTAGAGGAGCATAACAAATCCTAATTGTATTAATGGGGGCTATCACCAGCTGTATTTAAGGCTTACACATTCTTTCAATCTTTTGTCAAACTTTATTGAATATAGAAAATGAGCAAGTATAACAGAGAGACAAGTTTGTGTGTTTGTCAGCTGTTTGTGTGGAGTTGTTCTGTATGTTCACCTCAAATCAACCTGAGTGTCATTTCTCTTTAGTTCTGATCTCACTGCTGAGCTGCACAACAAACCAAGGTCAGTAACCTTCTTCTGTCACAGTTTAAACCTGAGAAATGCTCACTGATATGACCTGATTGGGTTCATGTTTGCAGAATGGATCTAAGATATAAAACTGGTATCCAGTAAGGGTCATCGGTAGACACCCCCATGCTCAAAACCAACCCCTGCAATAGCCCAGCTACGTCAGACACACATGTTGTATGTGACAAACAAATTTTGAATTTAATTATTGTTTTTATTTAACCCTCACAGCTCGTCTGACTGTGAGTCCCAGCAGCTCTCAGTTCTTTGAAGGAGACTTTGTGTCTCTGAGCTGTGAGGAGGACGACAGCTCTGCTGGATGGACTCTGA
Source organism: Oreochromis niloticus (assembly GCF_001858045.2). Classification (NCBI taxonomy): domain Eukaryota; kingdom Metazoa; phylum Chordata; class Actinopteri; order Cichliformes; family Cichlidae; genus Oreochromis; species Oreochromis niloticus. Next base: position 69,176,729 of record NC_031967.2, on the reverse strand, counting down.
GGAGAAACACAAGCAAACAACAGAGGACTCAGTGTGGAACAGATGGGTTTGGACAACCAGCTGGTTCCTCTTGTAAGATCACACTTTTCCCATCTGACAGTGGAGTTTACTGGTGTGAGTCCAGAGAGGGTCCCATCAGTAACATGGTTAACCTGACAGTCACTGGTAAGCTGAGTGTGTGGAGTTAGTGTTGATGAAGCTGTGTGTAAATGGATGAAATGCTGTAGTTTGTCTCTGTGTTGAGGTGGATCAGTGATCCTGCAGAGTCCTGTCCTCCCTGTGATGGAGGGAGATGACGTCACTCTGCTCTGTAAAACAAAGACCACTCCCTCCAACCTCCCAGCTGCTTTCTATAAAGATGGCTCCCTCATCAGGAAGCAGCCTACAGGTCATATGACCATCCAGCATGTTTCCAGGTCTGATGAAGGCCTCTACAAGTGTGACATCAGCGGTCATGGAGAGTCTCCATCCAGCTGGATCACTGTCACAGGTGACACACTCACCTGTCTGTGTTTCTGCAGCTTTCAACATTCACAATGTGACGACAACTTAATGACTGTGTTTGCTTTATTTTAGAGGAACACACCACCACACCTCCACCTACATCCACACCTCCAACTACATCCACACGTCCATCACTCTCTCCTGCTGTTCTCTCTGTTTTGTCATGTGTTGGATCAGTCTGTGTTGTGGTTCTACTGGTGTTACTGGTTCTGCTGGTGAGACGTTGGGTTCACAGGAAACCTGAAGGTGAGTGTCGTGTGGTTCTCCATAAACTTTTCCCAAACAAATGTAGGTGTAGTCAGAAAAGGTTCTGAGAGTGTTCTTGTGCACAAGATTATAACTGAACAAATGACTATTTACAAAAAGAGTAAACAAGAAAATTCAAAAAGAAACAAATGTCTTTTTACAAAGCTAAATTGGCTGACCCAGCCTACAAGTTACCCTCACCAACACCATCTAATAGTCTGCCAGGTAGGCCCCATAGCCTACTTTCAGAAAGCCTGTTCTGTACATTAATTTTTTTTTTGGTTTCCCCCCCTTTATTATTAGACAATGTAAGTTGTCTGTAAATAGTCCTATGAATATATATATGATTATTATGGAAAATATTGCTAAAATTGAGAAGAGATAAGTCCTGTTTTGTGAGAAAAGCCATCTTGATAGATAAATATGATGGCTATTGAGAGGGGCAGTGGGGTAAAAAGGGAATGTTGGATAATCATGCAGGACTGCACAGAATAAAAGAGGCTTTCTTGAAAGGCTTTCTAGGGCCTTGGTGCCCCTTGAACTTTAAGACAATTTCTTTCTGAGGCTACTGTCTATATAGCTGAAAGTATACATGCTCTGTCTAGTCAACACACAATTTAAAGGATCAATCTGTAATGAATTTACAAATGCAAATGCATTTGATTTCACACAGATCGTAACAGATTTATGTCTATCCCAGGGGTCGGCAACCCGCGGCTCCGCGTGGTTTGGGAAGATAAATTAGAAGTATTTAGCTGAAGTGTATTTTATTTATGTTAGTTCTTTTTAACTCGTAGTTCTAAATTGGAAGATTATTGTGATATTGAAATATAAAAATAAAATTATATTCTATTATTTTTTTCATCGCTCAAAATAAGCGTCACACTCGCGGAAGCCGGTATTCCCGGCGAAACACCGTGCATTTATCGAGACTTTCAACCCCAGGTAGGCCAATTATGGATCTTCGGATCCACATTATGTCAGCAGCTCCACCGTGAACTATGTTAAAGACAAACACTGCTCACGCCTCACAGACGACAGATGACAGCTTACAGTCCTGCATAAAGATGAAACTGACTTCGTACAGCCCCGATTTGCAGACGCTGTGCACAGAGGTTAAGGAGCAGAAGTTCCATTGTAAACATATCACGGCAGACCCGACGATGTTTGCGTGAACACGCTTTTCAGCATCTCTTTATTGACCACGTTTCACACACGGTTGCTGTACGCATACAGCCGGCTGTAGCTTTTCAGCTCACAGCCCGACACACACCAACACAACAGCACAGATAGCGCAGACGTTAAGGCGACGATGCGTGATTGCGGGTGCCGCTCAGGTGCGTCCGCCTCCCCTGCAGCGGCGCTGCAGACCACGCCCCACCACACACATTAACCAGGTAAAATACATATTTAAGCACATTTTTGTGAATTGTGCTTTTTTTTCCCAATTATTTTTTTAAAAGTCAGGTCAAGGCTCCAACAGCCCAAAGGTGATATAAGGGTGGCGGCTCACAACAGTTTTTGTTTGCTGGATCATTTTAGTTCAGGTTGGTGTCTTTGCTTTTGTTATATTTCTTTAAGAGTTCAAAATGTGTTAATTACATAAATAAAATGTTATTTTCTCTGTAGCACTTCATGGATTTCATAAGCAGCACACCTTAGTTGTTCACACAAAGGTAAAAAAAACAATATATACAGTGTTATCTTCGTTTTAGATGTCAAAAAGTATTTGCGGCTCCAAGTGTTTTCTTTTGCGTGGAAACCGGGTCCAATGCTTTATGCTTGGTAACACAGATTGGTAGGTTGATGTGAATACTGAGATATATGTAGCCCAGATTTGGTGAAGAGGATTTGTCATAATAGAAAATATTCTGGCAACTGTGTCTGTACACTATTCCAGTCAGCGAGGTGATGGATGGAGGTTTTCCCCATCCCACTTACGCTCCCGTGCAGTCCTCCAAGATTCTGACTGTGCATTGCTTGTTGACAGATAATGTAAACAACATCTGAAAGTTGACTGGTCAATAACTAATATGCTTAAGGCCCCTGTTGTTGTGATTTGGTGCTATAGAAATAAAATTGAATTGAACTGAATTCAGGTAGGCTGGAATAGAAAAGGGAGTGAACCACGAAAAAAAATCATTAACAGATCACACCGGAGCCTGGGGAACTAAGGCCCAAGAAGGAAGGGATTTGGTGGTGTTCAGCAAATGCAGAGGCCAGCGTGTGGGGATCCACTCCCAGAGTGGTCATTTTTTTTTGTTTGTTTGTTTGTTTTTATTTTAAAGAGTTTATTACATTTTTTCCAGTAAATTGTTTACTGTCAAATTTGGTTCATTTTGGCAGATCAAGATGAAACCGCCAAAGATGACATCGCATACAGTGAAATCAATTTAATACATAATCAACAACAACCAACCAGCCAAAGCAGAGGTAATATATTATTATTATTATTACTACTATTACTATTATTATTGTTATTATTTGTAGTAGTTTGTAGTTCTGACTGTTATGGAACGACTGTGTGCAGGCAGGAAAAGGACCCAAGGTGCAGACACTCGGAGGCAAAACTTGATCTCAAAACAGCTTTAATGCAAAACTCAAATGTAACATAACTGGATATATCAAAATAAACTTACATGGGAAGACTGATAGAACACACATCATGGCATAAGGGTAGATCGCAACACGGACACAGAGAAACACAGAGCTTAAATACACAGAGGAAGCCAAACAGGGAATGGTGGCGTTTATCAATATGCGTACTTGTGCGTACTTGCGTTCTCGTGTACTCGTGATACGTCATCAGTCGGAGACCAAGTACTGTTCCAATTCGAAGTACACATCAAGCCGAGAACGCGAAAAAGTCCCGGATGTGTTCTCGATCTGCCCGTTTTATCGAGCATGCATCAGTGTGGACTTGGGACAGCTATATATCCCAGAATGCATTTCGTCCAAAACTTAACAGCGGACTCCCGGCACATCGTTTTTAACCCCCCCCCCCCCCCCGCTCGCGGACTTCTCACTACTCAGGTTAAAGAAACCCCAGCAGCTGTCTATAGTATTGAGTGTCCACTAGAATAGAAATAAAAGCGTTCTAACATCTCACCTGCTTGTTTTTATTAAGGTATGTACACGTATGTACATGTACACTATTTTTATTAATAGAGGTTTCACTACTGAGGTTAAAAATGATATATAAGTCACTTAGATCACTTCTAAATGTTAATGTTTGGTTTATTTCAGTGTTTTATTTGTTCCTGAGTAAACTGGTTTGGCTGTGATTAAAGTTAAGCTTTATAACATGTTACTCACAGTTAAATTAGGAGGGGACGGCAGTAAAAACTCCGGACCTGTGACATCATCACGTACGCTGGTGTTCCAGTTGTACATATCGTGAGTCCGTGCTCGCGTTCTCGGCCAGTACGTACTCACCAAGAACGCGAGTACGTACTCGCATACTTGAGAATTGAGAAACGACCACTGTAACAGGAGGGAAACACAGCTGGGGCAAATCAGGCCTAACGAGACAAAGGAAACAAAACCAGATGCATTTACATGAGACACGGACTTTCAAAGTAAAACAGGAAACATAACACAGAGACGCGAACTTGACAAGGGGATACAGCAGACAGGGGAGACAGAGCAACTAGAGAACACAGACACATAAACCACAAGACAGAGCTCTAACAAAGAAACCAAAGACTAGAAATGATAAATAATATGATAAACTCAAAACCCTGGGTCAACGACCCAGGCATCCTAACACTGACAGGAGCTTGGGTTTGAAAAATGTTTGAAAAAAAATGTTGTTTGTGAGGGAAGCTGTGTTTTATATAAAACTGAATTTGAATTTAATTTGAGATCATCAGTGGAAATATGTGGTAATAATTATGGGTAAACATATTAGCCAAACATGTTGTTGTACTGTATAGTGTCACGTTATCAGCTAACAGCTAGCTTGGTCATTTAGTTGTATCCATAGACTGTGGATGACATTTTCTTTTCACTGTCTACATCCTGACAGCATTAATGCTGGAGATCATCAGCAAAGTGATAACCAATGTTAGTGCTGACAAACTGGCAGTTAAACAACATCTTCCTGATAACAGTAAGGTCCCTTCTCACAACATGACAGATAGGAATAGGAAATGCTAATATATGTGCAGCCTACAGAATGCACTTCATTCAAATGGATACATTCCAGATAGGTTCTATGATCTGTTAGAAATTCCAGCCAGGAACATTTTCCCTTTGCAAACAGGTCATTTAGTTAGTAGTTGTATCTTGTTGCTGAGTGTGAATTTGCAATGTACATTTTTACATTTTTGTTATATTACATTACATTTCTGGTCAGGTAAAAGTGAAGAAACACAGTTCATATGATGCAGGCCAATTTTGTTATTAAACTATTTTAAACATGTCAATCCACAACTGGTCCATTTTTTTCTATACCTAAGCACTTTTAATCTAACATGAACAGACACATTAGGGGAAACTTAGGGTTCAGTAGCTTACCCAAGGATACTTCATGCAGGTTGGAGGATTCACAGATTGAACCACTGACTTTGTGATTAGTACATGAGCTGCTCTGCCTCTTAATTCAAAGCCGCCTCAATTACTAAACACTGGGCTTCTCTCTTCTCTCTATTAGTAAATTATGTGATAACTGATTACAATATTGATTTATTTTGTTGCTCAGAAACCATTAGTTATGTAAGTTTAAATGAATCAACACCACCAACTCATATTAACTGTCAGAGGTACAGGATTAAGGGCTTTATGTTGTTTATAAACTAAAGACCAATACAGGGTTATAGAAGTTATTAATTTGAATGCCTTGTATATGTTACCTAGAAAATACAAAAACTGTTTCAGTTCTTGTTGTTTAGTATTGTACTCTGTTCCTTAACAGGAGCACATGTTTATGTTGTGGTGCTGTCTCGGTCAACACACCTCTGAAACTTAGCCTGGGGTGGTAGTGGAAAGGGAAGCCTTTTTTTTTTTTTAAAGAATGGAGATCGTGATCTGTGTGCATCAGATAACAGTCCTCACCATAACTTGGAAGGTCCACACCTGAGTACTGGAGAGAAGAGTCTGTTTTAGTCAAACCTTGGATTCAAGAGGAGTAATGTGATTCTTTGTCCTGGTTTATTAACCCTTTAAAAACGGTCGGAGCAGGCACGCTCCGTTTTGCGTAACTATTTTTAAATCCCTGTAAGTCCATGTAGTTACTATGGACCTAATGCATACATATTATTAAAATTTGGACTATAACAGTTGTATTGATGTATAGCAACTTGAAATGCTCCCAAAAATGGCACTACAGCATGTAAAAATATAAAGATAAGCTCTGGCGGCCTTGGTTCTATGGTAGCTCTTAAAGGGTTAAACACTGGACCAGCTCTTTGTCCTCCTGAGACTTTACCAGGGCTTGAAGGAATCTTTTTGCCAGTTCAACAGTGGGACTTGTGGATGTGTTTCAGGAGGATGTAAGACATCTAAAGAAAATGACAGAATAGACCTTTTATTTTAGATTCTGTGTAAAAACCACAGCAGCTACTTCCTTTTACTGATTCCTGATAGTAGAAGTCTGATACTGATGACACTACTCACCACTGTCTTCTGTTTTGGGCAGTAACAGTGTTCGTGTTGTGAGAACAAGTTTGCTTTTTGCTCTGTGGTAAAATGTGTCAGCCTGCACTGAAAAAGGACAACTTTGTGGTCGTCTGTCTTCCTTTATATACAACCCCCCCCCCCCAAAGTTCTTTGTGGTTACTGTGTTTCGCAGAAGAGCTGCTAAGAAGGGGAGAAAAAAACTATGAAAACCTGCTGCTCTTTATAAAATGGATCACTTAATCTCTTCATGAAGAATAGGACAGATATTTCGCCATAGCTGCACTATAGAAAATAACAGTAGCCTAATGTTTTATGTGTAATTACTTAATTTCTGTTTTTTACTCTGCAGAGAGTGATCCAGCTACAATTTACTCAGAAGTCAGAACAGGCGATGTCTGCAATGAACAAAAAAACGCTAGACCAAAGAGGCCCAAAGGTACAGCAGCGCTTTAACGTCAGCTTTGAACAGAGCTGAGAAAACCACATTTTGTCTGAAGCTCAGTAAATCTAATCTCTGTCAAAAAGGAAACTGTTGTTTGAACTGTGTGTGTTTGTGTTCAAACTTTAAACCAGAGACAGACGCCATCTACTCTTTACTGAAGTCCAACTGACGTCCAGCTGCTGGTCTCTAACTGGTCCCCCCAGCACCTCAGACCAGAGGACATAAACACAGAATCATCACGCTCTGGTGGTGTTCAGTATGATAGTGCATACTGCAGCAGTGCACTAGATTCTCTAAGTAGCTACATATCATTCTTCCTGTTTTCTCATAATGAATGACAATAAGGAATCCTCCATCTGTCATCTTTTTTTCTCGCTGAATTAGACTCATGAGGTTTAAAAAATCACATCCTATTTTTAACTGGAGCTCTAAAATTGTTAGAGGTTACACTGTTACCGCATTGTTTTGTAACAGCTGTTACAAAATCTACATTAACAAATAATATAAATATGTTCATGTGATTTCTATCTTTCGTAACTTTACTGTTATTTATAATGTATTCATGTTTCATCTCCTGCAGCAGTGATTTAACTTCCTTGTAGGACTAATAAATATTTGCTCTTGTCTGTTTTTCTCTCACGGGTTTAAAAAGACATGAAATGGAAAACTTGACTTGTTAGTTGTGGCTAACTGATACACATCTCTCTTCAGTACAGAAAAAAACTGAACAACCACAGACTCCAAACAGCGTTGAGTGGCTGAAAACTGCACAGAAAAAACCCTTCAGTACAGGATGTGCACGTTTGAGACCAAAGAGTTGAATTTACATATTTATTTTTATGTCACCCAGAAACCAACCAGTACCAGCTCATGCGGAAAAAAGACTTCATGTTTGTTAATTAATTGTTAATTTTTTCTAAAGAAAAACAGAAAAGTCATAGCAGCTTCTCAGCACAGAGATGAAGCATTCTAGTTTCCAAACAAAACACCAAGCATGGTGTCAGCCGGCGAGACACGGTCTCAAATCATATTTAAAGTCTGCTTCCATCTACTAGTTAGCCTGAATATTACAGCAGAGCAGCTGTTTTATAAGCTGTAAACAAGATGAGAAGCCACAAAGTGGTCTGAGCTAATTTTTAAACAGCACTCAAAAACAGTTTGTCTTCAGACTGCAGAGTAACTGTACAAGTGTTGAGTGGGTTTGCTTACCTTTGTCTCACGTTGAGGCAGCACACTGTCCTAAATTTAACAGCAGGAAATAAAAGAGATGAGCTCTGCAAACACATGAATAAGAAGACCTAAACTAAACTTGTCACCACAGATATTTAGTATAACAGGCCACTACAAAAGCCATCTAAGTCTTTAAGATGGGGCTCCTGTCACATGAGTTCACTGCTGGTAACATTAAACTGGGGCCTCTGGAAACACTTACCTTCACAAACAGGAGCCACCACACAACTCAGGACTTGAATGTGAGACTGAAACAGACGTGGGTCATAGAAAAAATGTTCAAACATTTACATTTTGTATGATTTATAAAGCTTCTGCTGTTTTCTTCCTGTTAAAAAGGACTTCTTCCTTTCCATAGGCACCAACTGCTGCTCACTGCTGGGATTGTCTGATAGTTGTGGTTTTCCCTTCTTCCCTTTAATGTTTGTACTTTGTTTATATATATATACAGATGCCTGGAGTCAGCTGAATTATTGATATATAAATAAGACCAAATTAACATGAATACTTAGATTTTCTTCGATATGAAGTGCACTCGTTTATATTCTATGAAGCCATAGGCACTGGGGGACACATTAAGCCGGGGGTTGGAAAGATTTTCAGCATCAGCCACTCAATTTTTCACATTCTGATGAACTCTTTGTACAGTGAACTAAGAAGTCATAACAATTAAATACAGAAGTGATGAGTGAGCAGCTCCCTTGCTTGAATGGGAACTGTTATAGATCACCTGACTGAAGATGTGACCCATGCACCAAGAGCTCCCTGCTGTGCCATCCTGGTTTTGAATCCTGGCTGGCTCTTTCCTGCAGATTTTTCCCTCTACTTTACCGTCCTAGCCAACAAAGATAAAAACAAAATTTACTCTGGAAAAAACATCTGCAGCTATAATTTAATTTATAGGGAAAATGTATAGTGCATAAATAAATGTCGGCTTTTGGTTTACAAGTTAAAATCATGACCGAACTCTTATATGCCACATAGCTTTAAAACCAGAAATGGATCAAGGGTGCTTAGGACTTCTCCTTTCTGCACATTGCTACAACTTCCTCATAGACGTTCTGCTTTCAGTTGTGATATTTCATAATCAAGTATATCTTTAGTGGTATTGTGCAATACTAGAAAATTTGAAACAGATCCAATACAGAGTAAATACAGGACCAGTATGACTGATAAAACTACAGATACTGATACGTTTATCTTTGTGGCAGGATGAATGTTATTCCTTGGTTTAACCCACTTTCAGCCTGGCGCATTAGGGGGGCGCTAGTATAAATAGTGACCATTTGAGCATCCCTGGATCGCTTACCTGTGATCTCCCCTTTGGTCACCTGACTTCCCTTTGGTGTTGCCGAGATCATTTGCGGGTTACACTTCTGAAGCCTCCATCGCGGCTGGTAGGTGTTTGGTAGTGTGTACATTACCTTACTTGGTGGTAGTGATGGGTAGATGAGGCCTCGTGAAGCGTTTCAGCACATTCCCCAAACTGTATCGATACCAGTGTTGGTCAAGTTACTTGAAAAAAGTAATCAGTTACTAATTACTGATTACTTCCCCCAAAAAGTAATCCCGTTACTTTACTGATTACTTATTTTCAAAAGTAATTAATTACTTAGTTACTTAGTTACTTTTTAAAAACACGATTTACAACCTGAATAGGTGATAAAGCAATAGATCTTTCAGCCCAATTCTACTTTTTCTGCATAATCCATCATACAAAATGTAATCAAATGGAAAAGTCTCTTTTTAAAACTTGTTTTATTAGTTTTAATCTTTTAACTTTATGCATCAAGCAAAAATTAAATTATATGCAACATTCTCTGACTGGAAGAAATTTGTTTAACATTTAAACCTATTTTCTGCACATTCCAGCACATAAAATAAAATATTTTTTGTGTTTACACTCACTCTTTCAAATAGATGCAAGTAAAACACAGCAGAAAATAAATAAAGTCAAAGACTAGCGGTCCTGTTGCTCTATTTTCACCTGTAAAGCAGGACTGGGGTAGGCGGAGGTTTACCCTGGTGCAGGTGTGCTGCAGCGGTCAGTGGAAGAATCCGCGAGTTTCTCTGTGAATTTCACATTACGTAGTAGCTACTCGGTGCTTGCTTGGAAGTTTAGGGGGTTTTTTTCGCTGTAAAAAGAAGTTTTCTTCCCTCGCACAACAGACACTAATGTTTTTGTCACTTTTTATGGAATCAAACTCAAAATAAGGTCAGTACTTCCACGCTTTAAACGCTGCATGCTACACTCTGTCCCGCACTCGATATATTATGATCTGCAGACAGCTGTTGTCACGAACGTCGCACTCGCTTACGTCACTGTCATGAGACGTTCTCGCAAAAAATCACGGTTTTAGTAACGCAGTAACGCAGCGTTCCTACGTGAAAGTAACGGTAATCTAATTACCGTTTTTGCAATAGTAATCCCTTACATTACTCGTTACTTGAAAAAAGTAATCAGATTACAGTAACGCGTTACTGCCCATCTCTGATTGATACTGTGTCGACACAGTATTGCTGTTTTGCTCCATACTGACACCTGCTGGACCTTAAATATCATTGCAGGGAACTTACTTGAGACTCACAACAGACACTGATTCAATGACATAGTCATACGTGTATACACTGTAAGGTATTGTACTTTCCATGGAATCATTTTATATGTTTTACATTGCAAATATTGCAGACATCTTTAAAATATATTGTGAATGACATAAAGTAAAAATTAAAATGAAAGTATTGTGAATATAATATTACCCATTTAAATTTAATTGATTCAGAGTTTATTATAAATTTCTATTCAGAAAAATAAGTTTATCCAATGTTTTTGCATTCAGTCTATTGCGGGGGGTTTTTCACACCATTTCCCCAGCTTTGGAAAACTCACAGGCACAGATGAAGCTGGGGTACACAAAAACTGTAAAGTCAGGTGGAAAAGGTTCTGATAAGATGTCTTCCTATTCCCCCAGTACGTTAAAGGATCCTCTGATCTTGGAATGTTTCTCTCCGACACTCTCCACAATACTAAGAGGTTGGCAGTCCTTTATAATAAACTTCAGGACTGCCTGGCCCAGAACAGTCTTCCTAGATGCTTGATTTCAAAATAATAAAACACATATTAATAAATAAAAAAAAAAGTGTTGATAAAGCTGTTCAGTGTCAATATAGGCCGACCTGTGTTCATTCTCAGTGTGTTTGTCTCCTCATTTTCATGTTTGGCTCTCTAATGCCTCTGTAACACTGAGGAGGTGCTTTTGTTTGTAAGAAAGCTCCGCAGAACAGATGCGACATTTATCCTGCATAAAATGAAATAAATAATTTACACTGCAAGTCACATTGTTGTTTTTCCTATTCTGATAGATTACACTGAAACAAAGACAGACAAACTATTTGCAGTTAAAAGATCAAAATGATCCCACACAGCAGAAACATCTCCATTTTGTTATGGAAAGATGTGTATTTTTATTTATCTTTGTGAGAGTCAATTTGTGGGGTTTTTTTGGTGGCGACTCATTCCGTTGACAGATGCGGATGCGGTACCTTTTAAACACAGTTTGGCGCGTTGGTAATGAGCGATACAGCAGCTGTATCGATCACGTGACTTTTTCTTAAAGCGACGCACGCACCGATACAGGCTTCGCTAGGTGAGCTTGATACATGCGCCGGTGCGTCAGTGTTGCTGGACCCATCACTACTTGGTGGTAAACGGCTATTGTTTGTAGGTCGTAGCTGTAGAAGCCATTCTGCTCATGTTTTATGACGCGGCTTACTCGGTACGTAATCCACGTTTGTTACAATCTCTGCCTTTTATTGTTCTTTTATAGTAATTACTTATTATTCTTTGCAGGAAGTGTGGGCCTTAGTTTTACGCCACGCTACGCAAACCGAGGTGCTGCTGCTTTGATTTGCTTTACTTTTACTGTCTGTTCCGGCTGCGAGGTTTCTTTCCTACTGCTGCCAGCCTTTAAAGTGGACGTCGGCGTGGACAACGGCCATATGCATGCCACGCGAGTCGGCTGGCGTGCATATTGCTTGACTGACTGGAAGATTAACTTATAGCCGTGCAGACGGCCAGTTGGAGTAATACGGCGATTCCGTTTGCTCCATATTTTAAAGTTTTATTTAGGCTGGATGTTTGTTCTTTTTTTGTTGTTTTGATTTGTAGTTTGGGTTTTTGTTACGCCACTGGTGGGAGGCCCTTTTTCTAGCTGCGGATCACCAGTGTGTTCCTGCAATTGGGCTATCCCCAGCGTGTGAATATTAGTTTTGTTGTAATATATTAAATTTTCTTTGTTTCTTTTATTCAGATGCGGAGCGCCGACGTGGAGGTAGTCTCCTCCACGTCGGCGGTGGGATCCTGAGTGTACACACCTGCCTTGCTTAGTTTATTAGTGTGAGTGTGTGATAGTGTGCTGCACTTGTGTCTTGGTGTGTTTTCTTTTGTTTTTTTGAGTTTGTGCATGGCATCCCTGCCCCTCCACTGGTAAGCCTCGGCTCTGGATACCCTTTGTTTGTTTTTTTGTTTTTTTTGTTTGTTTGTTTTTTAAGCCTATTGATACACTGATGTTTATGACTGTGCTTTTATACGTTGTTTTAATTAATAAATTGTTAACTTATTTTATCATTGAACCTCGACTGTGTTCTGAGTATAACAAACCTAACTGCCTTCTTGGTGATTAGTGTTACCTCCAGTATTCTCTGGGTGAAATTCCCAGGGTGGCGTTGTCTTGTAAACTGTGAAGCGCATTTACTTTATTTCCACCTCGTGCTGCCACATCTTGTTAAGGCAGATTATGTAGAGGAGAGCAGAATTTCATGGTCCTGGGTCGTTGGGTTTATAAAGTGATTTGTGCTGCATCTAATTGTTTAGCCCTTTGGTGTCATCTTTCCTGTTTTATCTCTAGAGCTCATTTCTCTCCTCTTTATAGAGAAGAACCCAGATCCATGCCAATCAACTTCTCCCAGTACTCAACTCCAAATAGCTGCCAGCTGGATTACAGTGAAATCTCCACTAACACATGAGCGTGACCTTTAGCTCACCCAGAAACACAGAACAGAACAAAAGCATGCAATATTTGAAGCGGAGAACAATCCTAACCCACTGTTCAGTCGGACATTCTCTCAATTATTCCACCATGCCACTTTCTAAAACAAATTTAGTCAGCTTTGTCTCCATGTTTGTCCATGCTTTTCTCTGTCGAGTTCATTTGTAAGAGTCTCTGTCTTAGCATTATATTTCCTGTTTTATTGTGATAGCCTTGTGTACTTTGTGTTCCTCGATCTCGTTGTTTCCTGATTTGTTCCACTCGTTTGTCCCAACTGTGTATTTATTGTTTGGGTTTACACCTCACCTTTTGTATTTTTGTGGATTAAAGCAATAAAGTTGTTGTTTGAGTTAACTTCTTTTCTCTGCAGTGCTGCATTTGGCTTCACCTTTTCTCCAACACACAATGAATCCTGACACTGTTTGAATTCTTGTACTTTGACTGTCTGCTCTCCTGATAACTGATGATGGAGGAGAAGACATGAAAAACAAATCAGGCTGAATTCAAGTTCAAAACACCACGAGGACCAACTGCAGGTCTGAACTGACTCTTTATCTTTGCTCAGGAGTCGAGGAAACACAGCAGGCAGTGAAAAGATCAAATCATTCACTCATTATATCAACACAGCTGCACAGTGGACACATGACTTTACTGTGTTATTTAAAAGTAGTGGAGAGTTTGCTATATATTCAGTACATATTAATACAATAACAAATATTTGTTTGTGAAACAAAATGGTCAAAAATCTGAAACAGAAACTGTTGTGTGAATAATATTTTATAGCCACAGTGAGCTAAAGTTCCTCCACCTTAGCGAGAAATGATGGTTCATCCTGTAACATCACTGTTTTCCCATCAGACAGTGGAGTTTACTGGTGTGAGTCCAGAGAGGGTCCCATCAGTAACATGGGCCGTTTATCAATGCCCAAGTACGCGAGTACGTACTCGCGTTCTCGGTGAGTACGTACCCGCCGAGAACGCACGGGAGTACGTACCTGCCGAGAACGCGAGCACGGACTCGTCGGCCGTTTCTCAATTCTCAAGTACGCGAGCACGGACTCGTGATTTGTACAGTCGGAACACCTGCGTACGTGATGATGTCACAGGTCCGGAGTTTTTACTGCCGTCCCCTCTTAATTTAACTGTGAGTAACATGTTATGAAGCTTAACTTTAATCACAGCCAAACCGATTTACTCAGGAACAAATAAAACACTGAAATAAACCAAACATTAACATTTAGAAGTGATCTAAGTGACTTATATATAATTTTTAACCTCAGTAGTGAAACCTCTATTAATAAAAATAGTGTACATGTACATACGTGTACATACCTTAATAAAAACAAGCAGGTGAGATGTTAGAACGCTTTTATTTCTATTCTAGTGGACACTCAATACTATAGACAGCTGCTGGGGTTTCTTTAACCTGAGTAGTGAGAAGTCCGCGAGCGGGGGGGACGATGTGCCGGGAGTCCGCTGTTGAGTTTTGGACGAAATGCATTCTGGGATATATAGCTGTCCCAAGTCTACATCGATGCATGCTCGATAAAATGGGCGGATCGAGAACACATCCGGGACTTTTTCGCGTTCTCGGCGTGATGCGTACTTCGAATTGGAACAGTACTTGGTCTCCGACTGATGACGTATCACGAGTACACGAGAACGCAAGTACGCACAAGTACGCATATTGATAAACGCCCATGGTTAACCTGACAGTCACTGGTAAGCTGAGTGTGTGGAGTTAGTGTTGATGAAGCTGTGTGTAAATGGATGAAATGCTGTAGTTTGTCTCTGTGTTGAGGTGGATCAGTGATCCTGCAGAGTCCTGTCCTCCCTGTGATGGAGGGAGATGACGTCACTCTGCTCTGTAAAACAAAGACCACTCCCTCCAACCTCCCAGCTGCTTTCTATAAAGATGGCTCCCTCATCAGGAAGCAGCCTACAGGTCACATGACCATCCAGCATGTTTCCAGGTCTGATGAAGGCCTCTACAAGTGTGACATCAGCGGTCATGGAGAGTCTCCATCCAGCTGGATCACTGTCACAGGTGACACACTCACCTGTCTGTGTTTCTGCAGCTTTCAACATTCACAATGTGACGACAACTTAATGACTGTGTTTGCTTTATTTTAGACAAACACACCACCACACCTCCACCTACATCCACACCTCCACCTACATCCACACCTCCACCTACAGCCAACTCTCCTCCTGGTTCCACCTCCATCATTCTCTCCTCCTGCTCTCTCTGTGTTGTCATGTGTTGGATCAGTCTGTGTTGTGGTTCTACTGGTGTTATTGGTTCTGCTGGTGAGACAATGTGTTCACAGGAAACTTGAAGGTGAGACTCAAACTTCCTGATCTTTCATGTCTGAGTTTGTTTTGTAGAATAAAGTTCACATTCATTATGATCACAGTAAAAAATGTAATCTCTGTTTAGATATTTAATTTATATTATTGTTCATTTTGGAAAATTTGAGCAGATCAAGAAGAAACTAGAAAAGTTGACATCAGCACTCATGTCATGTACAACATTGTGTATTACACCACAGCCAATAAGATCAAGCAGAGGTAATATTCTCCTACTCAACATGGCTGCTGATTGGTTCGATTTGATTTTAGTTGAACTTTGTTGAAACTTTGCAATTTGGGAACACATAAACACATTTTCTCTGAGCTTTTCCTCTTCACACTTTCAGCCTGAGTTTAGTATGAAGGTAGAATCAGATTTAGGTTCATGAGGACTCTTGCTGACTGTGATGAATTATGAGGACATTATGCAAGGAGGGAAGATCAGAAATTTATAAATGTGGACTATTGTAACCATAAAACATTACAATTAAATAAACATGGTCACATATAATCATCTGTGTTTAACTCTGTACTTACTGAGTGTTGTTCACTGTGAGCTGGACTGTGTGTTTGTGGTATGTGGTTAACTGAAGCTAACAGCTCTGCAGTCGTCCAGCATCCTGTTTCTGATAGAAAGAAAACACTTCAGCTGCAGCTGTTTCAACACAGGACTGTTCATTTTAAACACAGGAAGGAACATGGAGACATCATCTGGAAAAGCATTTCAATAAACTCTAAACTCAGACCATCAGTTCATTCAAAGTGAATGTTAATTACATCAAGAACTTCTCCAAGTATTTTTATTTAAGTTCATTGTTTAATTTTTTATATTCATGTGACTCCAACATTTACATTTTTCTGTGACCTTAATCTTAATCTGAAATAATTTCATATTTTCTCTGAGACTTGGATCAATTTTACTGATGATTGTAGTCTGAACCCGATGAGACGTCTCGCTGCAGAGTGTGCTGGTTTGTCTAATAATAGTGTTCATGCTGTGAGAACATGTTTGCTTTCTGCTCTGTGGTGAAGTGTCGAAAAGAAGATGACAGCTTTGTGGTCATCTGACTTATTTTTCACACAAACACAAGTTCTTTGTGGTCACTCTGTGTTTCACAGCAGAGATGTGATGATGAGAAAACTGTGAGAAGCTGCTGTGGTTTACTAAAATAATCTCTTCATGAAGCTGCATTTAAAAAATCACCTTCAGTAATTTAAACATGTTTAATTCTGCAGAGTGTGAACCAGCTGAAGACGTAAGTTATGGACAATCAAAGAGGCCCAGGTACAGCTGCTCTTTAACTTTGTCTGTGGACAGAGACAAGCTAACTGCTCACCCTGTTTACAGCCATCATGCTAAGATAGGCTAAACAAACCACATCAAGATTTAAGCTCAGAGCCTAGTCCTAGTTCAGACTTTACCAATCTGAACTGGGACTGTGTGTGATGCAGAGAGGTGGAGATTGGAGGTCTTGACTGAACTACAAAGCTTGTAATCATGTTTCCTGTTGTTTGAACTGTGTGTGTTTGTGTTCAGACTTTAAACCAGAGCCAATGTTTTATGTCCTCAGTAACATTATAGTTATTTATATTTATGTTTGTTGTATTAATAAACATTTGTTCTCACCTGTCTGTTTTATGTGATTCTCTGGAGTCAGATGGACATTTGGACTGTAGCTGAAAGATTTACATCTCTATACAGTGGAGAAAACTGTGAACAAACATTGAACCACGATGTGACTAAAAACAGAGCGAACCTCATTCATTGTGTGTGAACTGCACAGAAAAGCTTCAGTATAGAGTATATAGGTGTGTGTGTTGGAAACTAAATGGTCTTTAGTTCATAGTCAGTAGATGATCATTTTTTTTGTTTGACTGTTTTGTCTCTTAGAATCAAATTACATTTATTGTTCCTGGCAAACACTCATAGTGTCCCAGTCAGTAGTTTCAGATAAAAACAGAGAGCTGAAGTGTTTTAGTGTCTGATAAACTACAAACTCATGAACATGTGACTCAGGCTGGACTTCCTTCTGGAGCACGTCTCCTGAACCAGCTCAGAGCTCCTCCTGTTTGTGTGTCAAAACACACACAAAACATATTGGGAGGGGGAGGGGGGGCAGAGGGAGTGTTCACCCAGGGCACCAAACAGGCTAGGACCGCCACTGACTCCAGGTGAGTGAGTAGAGTTGAGTGTGTGTGTGATCAGAGGTGAAGCTGCTTCCTGGTTGTTGATGTTTGTTTCTAAAGATGTTGTTGATGAGACTTTGTAGAAAGCAGCTGGTCTGAGTGATGTGATCAGAGTGCAGTAGATAATGTCTGACAGCAGTTTGAAGAGGAAATGGATTCTGTTCTGTTCTTCACTCATCACCTACCTGACAGCTGACACCTCACACCTGTTTCTCACCTGCAGGTCAGACAGGAGGAGACACAGAGGATGGATCTGTTGGACTGGTAGTTTCTGCTTTGCTTGTTGCTGCTGTTGTTGGATTTTTGATCTACAGAAAACATGAAAAAACAAAGAGTCAGGATCCGTACCATCAACCTGCTGAACTGCAGGCTGTTTGAAATGTGAGTTTTTTACAGCTGAACTCCTGGAGTCTGAGTCTCCTGCTGATCCAGACTTTCAGTCATGTTATTAAACATTCAGAGGACGATCTGAGGACAGACATCAGTCAGCTCTCGGTGATTTGAAGTTACTGTTTTTGTTTGTTTGCTTTTTGTGTATCAGTATTAGTTATTGGTTCGTTTTAGCTTCCAGGTGAGTCGCTCATCTCAGTGCAAGGGTTTATGTTCTTAAACACTATTATTTACACCTTTGCCTTATTTATATGTGGAACATTCAGGACTTCATAATTCAAACAAAGAAAAGTTAAAAATCTGAAAAAAGAATCATTGATATTCAACAGAAATAAGTTTGTTCACAGTGATGAGTTCAGCGTTGTCTCTGTCTCAATATCAGAATCAGTGAGTTTGTTTCATCTTCAGGTTCAGCTGTTTGTAAGGTCAGACTCACAGACTGATCCTCATGTTTAGATGTTACACAATAATTACAGACACTGACTGACAACACAAACACAACACAAAGAGCTCAGGGTCCATTTATCAGCTAGAACTGAGTGACTGAATAATCTGATATTATTATGAAACCAAAGAGAAATGTGTTACATGGAGCTGCAGAGTCACATGTTTCCTCCTCTGATCTATGAAGCCTTAACTTGTTCCTCCATGAAGGAGACTCTTCAGTTTAAACACGTCACGATTATTTATTATTTAATTTTTATCCCATTACCTGGAGGACTATTTAACCCTGCACTGACGGATGCTCCATGCCAGTCCGTTAGGGGTTCATAGGGACTAAGTAAAGTGCTATACAAATACAGGCCATTTACAATATATCTACAGCTGGATTGTAAAATGAGCATGACTGGGGGATTTATAACTTTCTGTTTGTTTTGTTTTGTTTTTCTCTGCTCTCTCTGCCGTGCTGTATTATGGACGAGTGCTGGTTATTTAACTACATTACCAGATTAAGGCAGGCAGGCAGGCAAGTGAAGGCAAGGACCTATTGTCCATGCCACTAAACTACATACAGCAATTTTTACTAGAGTAAAAATTGTAGAAGCAACGGCTGTGACAATTTATACAGAGAGCTGGTTCAGATTTCCTGTACAGGAGTAGCTGAGATCCACGGAGAGGCCACTGTTGCAGCGAGCGAGGGACTCATTTTGGAGGACAGCTGGGCTGTGGTGCAATGAACCCAACAGAATGACAGGACAAAGACAAGGGGTTTCTCCTTGTCTTTCTGGGATTTGACTGGAGTGGTCTAAGGATCAGAAGAGGATTTTTTTTCTTGACACACAGGGAACATTCTTCTTGGATGTTTTTTTTAAGGACATTTTATTGAGGGGTTGTTCTGGATGTTAGTTTAAAAAGAACATTTTTGAAGGAGAAGACATGAAAAACAAATCAGGCTGAATTCAAGTTTATAACACTTAAAAAGAACTGTTTATTCTGCTTCCATCTAAGTTCTGTTCGATGACATTCCCTCTTAACAGCACGAGTTCTGTCATTAAACCAAGGTTCAGGTTTAGCCCTAGGCTGCCTGTTTTTTAATGGAGCCACAGAGTCCACGATGACAGCAAGAATAAAACCAGGAATAAAGCTCTTCTGTATGAGAGGAGACCAAGTCAGAAGAGCTGATTAAAAGCAACAGAAAACTGTGCAGCAGTGGACGGGTTAATAACCCGACAGTGCCGAGCAGCAGCGAGAGATTTAACTGCAGTATGTGTAAAACCAACACTGAATAACACAGGTAATATGAACTTAGAGTACAGAGTCACAGATCTCCAGGTTAGTGACAGGCAGACCATATACAAGAACAAGGCCCAGTGTGTGTCCTGGAGAATGAAGGATGTAGAAAGCACTGCTTACACTTGTCATCCTTTTTGTAAAAAGTTGCTGTGCCTCCACCTCTGTCTGACATCTGTGGGGAGTTAAAATAGCAACAGTTCGCTGGTAAAAGTTCAGATAGAGCACTGGACCCACCACTCAGCCACATCTCAGTCACACACAGGCATTCACCAGGCCAATCCTGGCAGGAGCTGGAGCACAGGGTTCAGCAAGTCGATGTACCGACGCAGCGATCTCAGCTTTCGACAATGTTAACAGCGGAGGTTTAGCCTTGGGTGACATGGGCAGCGAGGCCCACAAGCATCATCAAAGCTGACCACAGGCACCAAACAAGCATCAACAGTATCCAGGAAACGCTGAGACACAGCGTTTGGAAAAAAGCAGAAAAATTCCTTAGGAATCCTTCAGCTTCACCAGCTGACCGCTTCCTTTACCCTGGTGACGATGATGCTTTCAGCGTGGGAACCCAGTGCAGGTAGCCCAGGATTTCTGATACAACTGGGGCAAAGGTTGCTGCCCACCAGCTCCAAACAACACAATATTTTGGACCAAAGGTTGGAGGTCCAGTAGTGTCTGGTGATCATACCTCAGCAGAGACTTTTTTCGTGAGTGGCGCAGGTCAGAAATAATTTAAACAGAAACTTGGGAGTGACAGACGAGCAGCCACACACACCGGAGTCATCTTGAATTTGCACTCATTCATGTGTGTTAATCTATTAAACCTAATTCTTAATATTTTGCATAAGTGTTTCCGGTTCATCCAGACTTCCTGACGCTTGTTTTAATCAGTTATCATGACTATGGTATTAAATTCCTGCTTATTACGCAGGAACCACCACAGGCAATTTAATGGCAATAATTTGGTAATAATTACCACCATATTACGTTCTTGTTTCTTCCTTGTTACCCTACTATTACCACTGTGATGGACCGAGTTAAGAAAGCAAGAGTCGTCACAGGAATTATTAGAAAAATAGGGTTTCCATTCATTTAACCCCCAAAAATTATATTTTCAAAAGTAATAAATGTTGAGCTCATAAAAGAGGTCAAAGAAACAAAACTAAACTCAGGCAAAGACTGCAAACATAACAAACCAAATGACTGCCCAAACAAACATAACTGACCTAAACATGAAATGACACACAAGGGTTTATATAATGGCTGATCAGACCACTATGACACATGGAGGGGTGTAACTAAACAAAACACAATTGTAAACAACAAACAATGCCGTATAGTCTGGTGTGTTAATAAACCAAAGAAGGAAATAAAAACTACTAAACCCCAAACTCAAATATTTAATTAAATACAAATACTTTGTTTTTAAATGAAAGAAAACACACATTCTCCCCTTCAGAAGGAAGTGGTGGTGTGGTCCAATTATCCCTCTTTGGATTTAATGGTTTCAAACACTGGCCACCACCTTTTGTCTGGCAACTCCCAGGGATGATGGCAGGTAAAAAGTAAAAGAAACAAAGGTTAGTCAAAAATCAAAGTAATGAAGTGGTGTGAATACACAAGTAAACTAAATGTGCGCGCTTACAAATAGAACAAATGTATCCAAACCAATCAATAAACTTCTTGGAAACTGAAGTGTGTTATTGTGTTCAAATAAAGAAATGAAAATACACAAGAGTTACCGACTTTAGAGTGTGGCCACGGGTTTGGCCATCACAACCACATTATTAGAACCTTTTTTAGGGCATTTATTA
Source organism: Oreochromis niloticus (assembly GCF_001858045.2). Classification (NCBI taxonomy): domain Eukaryota; kingdom Metazoa; phylum Chordata; class Actinopteri; order Cichliformes; family Cichlidae; genus Oreochromis; species Oreochromis niloticus. The sequence goes on along the minus strand of NC_031967.2, from coordinate 69,155,167 downwards.
TCAAATTACATAAATTTCAATGTAATATTACTCAACTTTAACCACTGCTGATACTATGATATTACATGAAAATTAACTGGTTATGACTTTGTTAATTGAATAGTAATAACGTATTATTAGACTAGAATCCTTTATTGTCATTATACCAATGTACAATGAGATACAGAGGATCTCCTACTTGGTGCAAACATGCAGAAGAGGTGGAGGTGAGGCACATAGTTTGTGCAGCACTGCACACATATGAACAGTATTTAGGGGAAAAATATATATAAAATGCACAAATATACAATCCAGTTAAAAAAAAAGGAAATAAATATGTAAATAGTGTTATGTATATACTGTTTGGGTTATTGCACACAGAAGTTTTCGCAGTGGTAGTTTATGAAGGGAAGTCCTTGGAATCAGGGGTGGAACTGTGTGTAACATGTGTGAGTTAAGGATGGTTATGGCCTTTGGGAAGAAACTGTTCTTGAGTCTGTCAGTCTTTGTGCTGATGTACCTGTAGTGCTTCCTTGAGGGAAACAGGTTGAACAAGTCAAAACCAGGGTGGGAGCTGTCCTTGATGATGTTTGTTGCTCTGCTGAGGCAACGGGATGAATAAATTACGATTAGGGAAGGGAGGGTTCAGCCGATGGTCTTTTTTGCTGCCTTGACTACACTCTGAAACCTCGCTCTATCCATCTTAATGCAGCTGCCGTACCATACGGTGATGCAGTAGTCAGCAGGCTATCAATGGACGAGAAGTAGAAGATCAGCAGCAGATTGGAGTTCAGTTTGTACTTCTTGATATCCAGGATGATTGTATCGACAGCATAGCTTTAGTCCACAAAGAGCATTTGGACGTAGCTTTGCCACTGTTCTACGTGACTCAGCACAGAGTGGAGGGCTATGGTGATGGCGTCTTCTGTAGATCTGTTCCCGCAGTATGCAGGGGTCGAGGTCTGGGGGGAGGAAGTCATTGATGTGCTGAAAGACCAGTCTCTCAAAGTACTTCATGATTACCGGGTGAGGGCCACAGGATGGTAATCATTCAGGCTAGTGATGGGAGACTTCGGCACTGGGATGATTGTGGCTGATTTTAGACAGGATGGGATGGCTGCCTGATCCAGTGAGAGGTTGAAGAGTCTGGTGAAGATGAGGGTGAGCTGATGGGCGCATGCTCTTAGAAACTTTCTGGGTATTCCGTCTGGACCGTCCGCCTTCCTGGGGTGACTGGGGCGGTCAAGGAACCAGGTGAGGATGAGGATGGGAGCAGGGCTAAAGCAGATGAGTGCTGTTGTGGTGTTTCAAAGTGGGCAAATATGCTGTTTATTTCCTCCGCCAGCTGCACACTCACGTTTTCTGTTTTCGCAGTGCTGCCTCTGTGGTTTATGATGTCTTGTATGCCCTGCCACACCTCCCATGTGTTGTCGCTAGACAGGTGGGACGCGATGCCTCTTTTATGGTCTGCCTTGGCTTTTAATTCCCCTTTTCGTGGTGTCGCAGGCTTTGAGGAGTGTTCAATCTGGTCATCCAGGGTTTTTGGAATGGGAAAACCCGAATGTTTTTGTCCACAGTCACATTTCCTATACAGAACTTGATATAGTCCAGTACTGATCCTGTGAAAGTTTCTAGGTCCTGGTGTTCAAATATATTCCAGTCTGTCTGTGTGAAGCAGTCCTACAGTTTGTGGAGAGCATTTTCCGGCCAGGTTGTAACAGTCTTTGTGGTGGGCCTGGCACTGCGCCTGAGGGGGGTGTAGGCTGGGGAGAGCAGGAGGGAGAGGTGGTCGGACTGACCGAGGTGGGGGAGGGGTATGGCTCTATATGCATGCTTGATGTTGGAGTAAACATGGTCTAGAGTGTTCTCTCCCCTGGTGGGACATTTGACATGCTGATACAACTTTGGGAGTACAGTCTTTATGTGAACACCATCACGATGGGCCCGCTGCTGTTGGATAATGGTGTTCAGCAGGATAGAGAGCGCTGTGGTTACACTGGCGTCGGGTGCAATGGACACAGCCGTGATGATCACTACTGTTAGCTCTCTCTGAGAGAAAAAAGGTGAGCATCTTACCTTACTTATGTAGATACAGATCCCTCCCCCGGCTCTAACTATCATTATTTGCATTATTATGTTTTTATTTCCATCTTGTTGCCCTACTATTACCACTTTATTACCGAGCTGCAATAGAAAGTCCTACTGTTTTTTATTGTTGTTGTTTCAGTTTTTGTTCATAACTGCTTTGATACATGATATGTGTGCATTAGTTCCGTATGTGGAACAAACAGTGGAGATAGGAATGTGGTTGCTAAGGTGTTGCTATGGCACTGATGTCACACAGGTGCAGGGTGTTGTGTAAAACAGGCTGATACACGATAATACAGGTTAGTTTGGTCTGTGGCTGCTTGGTACAGAGGTCGCTTTACCCACAGAGATTTAACTTTTATACTTTATCTTTTCATTTTTGAACAACTTACTTTTGTAAAACTTTTTATTTAAGTGTAATTAAACTGCAGGTTTCCTTTTACCCCTGAAAAAAAAGACCTCACACTTTTTTTTAATCTTTCATTGGATAATTTTTTGCTCCTGAAGATCAGAAGAGTCTTCATGTGATCCCTTCAAAACAGTAAGTGTTAAATACACTTTTGTTTTTAAGTAATCTGATCTGTGACTTACAACAAGTCTGCAGCAGGCAGACGAGCTCTCTGCAGACTATTTGTTGCTGCCTGTCTGTACATGTTTTCTCTGTGTGTGTTTCTGCTGCTTCTTTGTCCCTCACTGTAAACAGATGTACTGAGAGACTCCTGCACTGATGTTTCATAGGAAAGTCCAAACAGCCTCACTGGTTCTACATAAAGAACAAAGATTTGCTCTCTGTGGCTCCAACACAACTTAAAGACAATCAAAGATGGACAAAGTTCTCCAGAACAGCTGTGGTTTTATGGAGGCTACAGCTAAATGCTGCCTCCTCCATAGCACAATATACATTTTTATACAGTGACGTCATTCTGAACTTTGTGTTTTACCTCTTTTCTCATGATGAACATGTTTCTGATAATCCTCCAGTGAGATTATGATTCTTAGTTTGAGTTTATGGTTTCTTTAAGAGTGAGTTTCTGTGTTTTAATTCAGTTTATCAAAGTTGGTTCAGTTTTTGTCTTCTTTTCCTTTCAATCTTTAGTCTTCTGTGTTTCACTGTGTTACTGGTTGTGTGGGAATGCAAGTGCAGTGTGTCCAACAGTTATTAATGAATGCTGGCAGAAATGCTCTGGTTCAGCTTTTAAAACAGAATTCAGACGTATTGGACTTTGTGCTTCTGGCTCTATGCCTGCTTGTCCTGAGTCAGGCAGAATGACAGCGCTCTTTAAAATGCACATTAAACACTGAATCAGCACAGAGAGATCAGAAACATCAAGCCTGATCATCTCATTATATAATGTTCAGTAATCAATGTTCAGTATATTTGTGACTGATCAGGCCAAATCACATCACTTCCTGCAGGGAGTCAAAACATTTTAGCTTCTTGTGGCTTAAAAAAAAGTGACGTTGAGGCTGAAATACTGGAGGTGCTAAATGTGACAGATTAAGTCAGGATAACATTGGAAAAAGAAAAAAGACGATGTCATGTGAGGAACTGCACCTCAGGAGATATTAATGTAATAAAACTTTATTATCAGCTGATGGTAAGTAAAATAAAGCACAAAGACTCATTAATGGCGAAATCATTTGAGTTACTTTAATTTCCAATAAAATTATTTTACACTTTTCAGTGTCCGAATACCCTATTTTTTGATTATAAGGTACACTTAAACCCTTTAATTTTTTAAAAAATCGACAGTGCGCCTTATGTATGAATTCTGGTTGTGCTTACTGACCCTGAACAGATTTTATGTGGTACACGGTGCTCAAAAATCTGTTAAAAAATATTTTAGTACGACTTTGGTAAGCTATGAAGCTGCACCACTTGATGGATTGTCAGAGCATTACGGCTACCATACTTAGGAGCCTCGCGGAGTGATACTACTGTGCTTCAACATAATATTACCGTATTGTGTGTTTATAAGGACCCCAAAATGGCACCAATTAAGAGACATGCTTATGAAGCAGATTTCAACTCAAGGCTATCAGTCACGCAGTAGAACATGGGAATAGAGCAGCTGCGAGAGAATTCAACATTAATGAATTGATGATACGGAAGAGGGATTTGAATGAAACACTCCCTCAACTTGGATTTCCTAATTGAATGTCAAAGCAACTGCAGCAAACCAGAGTTCACAGTCCAGGATGGCAGCAGTGACGTAAACATCAGTAAAACTATAAAACCTGTGATCTGTCCTGTGACACTTGTGGATTTGTGACTCACTTAATGAGCCAATCACAGAGCACAGACCAGGAGCAAATGTGTCAGACGGAGTGAAGCTACAGGTCAGGAAAAATTTTTAAAATCAATAGAAATATTGATATTAATATTAATATTTCTTAAACCTCAAAGAGCTAGTTAACGAGTGAGTGCCTGTAATTCTTCAAGATCAGAGTTTACTTATTTGTAATGTCTCAATATTTCTATTGACAAGCTGTCACTGTTAATGGATAACTCCCATTATCACTGGAATTCACAGCTATTCAGATGATGACACAGAAAATGTATCAATGTTTTTTGAATGTTTGGTTTCAATTTGCTGCTAAGTCTCTTCCATGCTGATAGAACAGCAGCTGAAAGAGTGTAGATTATAAACTGTTGAATTTGAAGGACTTACTGACAATAATTGTCAGTCAATAATATGATTTTCACTTTAATCAGTCCACAAACTAAAGTGATATCTGTTCTACCTTTGTTAGGCTGTAGGACAGAGTTAGACCTGGACACACTGAGTAAACCTCTGTGTTTAAATGTTTGCACGCTGAAGTTTCAGAGCTTGAATGTGCAGCTTCCACAAAAATAAAGAGCAGAAAATATATATATGTGACCCATAAGAGGCACTATTTAAATAAGACATGGGCCTTAGACATGCAGTCAGTTCACAAGGTTTAATGCTAACACAAAACAAAATTGCACACACATACTATCACCAAGAAGTGGAAGTGTCCCCACAGGCATGACACAATGTTTTCTCCTAAAGGGTAAAAATAACTTTAAACATCTCTCCACTGAAACTCCAGCAGAACATTTTCTGTGACCTTCCTCTCCAACACAAGGCTCTGCAGCCCACATCAAGCTGTCTTAGAAAGAATTAAAGGCCTGATAGCACAGCTCACACCAGACATTCACATAACAACTGATCGACTGATTACCTGCACCTGTGCTTATAAAGAGGAAAACAACCCAGCCCTGCCTACCAGGGGCTGTTCCCAGACTCTAATCTCACCTCTCACATATATGTTAACTCATGAATTTATAAGATTAATGCTTTTCTGCAGTGTTGCTCATCTTATTTGCATCCATCTTGCACTGTGGTGACATATTTGTATGTTCCTCATGTTTTTTATCACCTGTTCCTCTGATGATGTCTGTGATTGGAGGAGGTATTTCTTGTTACCTTTACAAATATAAAACATCCTTCTGTATCGTAAACTGTAAACTGAATTGAACTTTTACACATGAGCAAAAGTCATTTGTTCTTACACATCAATAAGTCAACAACATTCAGGTAATCAGCTTTGAGATCTAATTGTACAGAAAGCACTAAGACATTTTGGCATTAAAATCTGTGTATTATTTTGAGCACAGGAGCTGTGTCAGTCTTCTGTGCTTATCTACTTATAACATGCTAAGAAAAGGATTCAGATTTCAACCCCCACCCTGCTTACTTTATGATCCTCCAGTGTTATTTATTTTTAAATACATCTTCTCAGATGATGTGCATGTCGTGCCATCACTTAACCCTTTGCGTGCCAGCTGCAGCACGTGTGCCCAGGGTTGCCAACCCCTGATGTACACAAAAACAACAACAACAAAGAATCCCCCTCTCGCCCCTGCGGGTTGTCTATCCTCCAAGCTCGGGTCCTCTAACAGAGGCCTGGGAGTTTGAGGGTCCTGCGCAGTATCTTAGCTGTTCCCAGGACTGCACTATTCTGAACAGAGATCTCAGATGTTGTTCCTGGGATCTGCTAAAGCCACTCGCCTAGGTTGGGAGTCACTGCACCTAGTGCTCCGATCACCCCTGCGACCACTGTTAACGTCACTCTCCACATTTTCTTGAGCTGTTCTCTGAGCCCTTGGTACTTCTCAAGTATGTTGTGTTCCTTCATCCTGATGTTGTCATTACTCGGTATAACTACATCTATCATTACCGCCGTCTTCCTCTGCTTTTAAGGTTGTTAGTCACCACGATTTTGTCTGTCTGGAAGTCCCACAGGATCTTAGCTCGGTCATTCTCGGCCACGCTAGAGGGTGAGCCCCGTTTTCACCTCTGGACTTCCAGGCCAAAATCGGCACAGATGTTTCTGTATTTGAATTAAATTATTTAATTTAATTGAATTTAATTTCATTAATATAACCAGTTGATTTTATTTCCAACAATTTTTTTTTCATTTCATTTTGTTTTTTGTTTGTTTTGTTTTGGGTTTTTACAAATGTTCCCCTGCTATTCTTCGATCACACTCCAGTCCAGTAGGTGGCGTTAAAGTGCCATAAGTACTGTAAGTTGGTTGGCCAGCAGCCAATCACATCCAGAGAAGATGAAGACGATGAAGAAGAGAAGGCCGAAATGCATCATAACAGTTATTGCGGAAGTGTTTTTATCAAACCCCATTTCCCGTTACCCCGACTGTGATGGCTGTTGAAATATATTTACTATTTTTCTGGACTTTGCTGTTTGCAGTCGTCTGTGCAGGTTACATTTAGTTCTTATAAGTCAAACACGTTTTAAACCTGCTGTTTTTCATCCTGTTAATCTCAGAGCAAAGTATCGGTCGGTTTACGAGTGACTCAGTTACTGGCATCCAGGGCGGCACCTTCAGATGCCACAACTTACAGCAGCTTTTCCAATAATGGATTAAAGAGTTATTTAACCCGTTAAATTTAACTCCAGAGTTTTTATGTATGCGTCTGTCTCTAGATCAGCTCCTTAACAGATGCTGAACACATAACCTGGTCCAGAGTTTCGGTTTAAAATCAGGAGGAAGCGCCAGTTTTTACTGATTCTTTTACTTACAACATATTTTAAGTGTAATATAAATTATCTGCTGGGGAAAAATACATTTTATATATATGCAGCACGTTAAGTTGTAGCTAATAAAACTGCTGTATGTCGCATTCTCACGAGAATGTCCGTGAACTAATTTAGCGATACAGGAAGTGTGCGAATGATTTGCTGCCGCATTGATCTGTTCTTCTTTAAGAAACGCTTTTGCATTTTACTGTCATATTTCTATGTTTATATATTGTTCACCACTTTATAATCATCATCATCTGATAACACCTCTAATTACAGTAGGTAGAATTCATCATCAATTTGTGTTACAGCCAGTTGATAACCACTGTGGTGATCTCTGTTTTCTCCAGCTGGGGTTTTAGGTTTTATTGTTCCAGCTAATGTACAGAAAGCCTGGCTTTGTTGAACTTCAGTCATAGTCTGTGTGTCTGAGGAGGTTATGTTCAGAGTTTCGGCCAAACTGAACCAATGTCCAAACATTTGCTGCGTTACGTTTCTGAATAGAGTTGTTTGTTTCTTAGTGTAAGGCTTATTTAGCCAGTCACAAGTTTACAACAGTGGCTGTACAGAATCCTCTCTGCAGACCTGATTGTCGTTGCGTGGCGGAGCTGAACCCTACAGTTATTGATGTGCACAGGACAGACTGGATGATGGCAGTGTAGAAGATGACTAGCAGCTCCTGTGGCAGTTTCAAATTCCGGAGTTACATGAGGAAGTACAGCCTCTTCTGGACCTTCTTCTGGATTGAGTCTGTGTGTAAGGACCACTTCAAATCCTATAAAGAAAGTGGATCCTACAAATCTGAAGTTATTCCCAGTGGTAAGAGGGTGGAGGGTTTTCTCCACCATCATCTCCACAGAGTTGAACGAGTTCAGCTCCAGGTGGTTCTGACTGCACCAATGGGCCAGGTGGTCTACATCCTTTCTGTACTCGTACAGACTCATAATCATTCTAGATCAGACCAGTGATGGTTGTGTCATCTGCAAACTTCAGGAGTTTCACAGATGGTTCGTCTGAGCTGCAGTCATTAGTGTAGAGCAGTGATCCCCAACCTTCCCTTCCGCCAGGGATCGCTTTATGTCCGAGTGTATTTTCACGGACCGACCTTTAAGGTGTCGCGGATAAATACAAAAAAATTAAACCAGTACCGCTACCAAAAAGAGAAGATTTATTCATAACACACAGGAAAGACCCAGGGAAACCGAGTTAACGATAAAAACGGTAAAAAAAACACACCCGAGCCTCAACTCTCGTGGTCCACTACCAAACTACTCACGGACCGGTACTGGTCCATGGCCCAGGGGGTGGGGACTGCTGGTGTAGAGGGAGAAGAACAGAGAATACACCTCTGGGGGAGGCCAGTGTTGATGGTATGTGTGTGATTTGATGCTCCTCAACCTCACCTGCTGCTGCCTGTCCATCAGAAAACTGGTGACCCACTGACAGGTGAAGGTGTATGGTAAATGGACTAATTCTTATATAGTGCTTTCCTACTCTCCTGGAGTGCTCAGTAAGCTGGGTGAGCTTCTGCTGGAGGATGTCTGGGATGACTTTGTTGAAGGCTGAGCTGACGTCCATGAACAGGATCCTATATGTCCCAGGTTGGTGGGGGTGATGCAGGATGTAGTGCAGTCCCATACTGATGCATCCTCAGCTGACCTGTTTGCCCAGTAGGTAAACTGCAGGGAGTCCAGCAGGGGCTCTGATGTCCTTCAGGTGGCTCAACATGAGTCTTTCAGTGGACCTCATGACCACAGACATCAGGGAGACAGGCCTGTAGTCATTTAATCCTGTGATGGTGGACTTCTTTGGAACCGACACATTATATTTTTACTACTGCTGACATTTACTGCCAGCATCTCAGAGCCAAAGTATCCTTGGACAAGTATTTTCTCCTCATTTCTCCTCTTGGATGTCAGATAAAGACTAACCTATAAACTTTTGAATAGTCTACAATTTGTTGACTGGTAATTATATGGTGATGTAGCTCATGACATGTAATAGAGTAACACAGAAGTAATGTAACTACTAATAATGACCCCAATACTTGTGTGATGGCCTTTGATGACCTTTAACCTCTCTGCTCTGTGTTGTTTCCTCTTTCAGACCCAACAATCATCACAGCTGAGTCTGGACAGGACGTCACTCTGACATGTCGAGCTCCAAACAACAACATCATAGCTGTGAAGTGGAGCAGAGCTGACCTGGGAGATGAATATGTGCTTTTGTACAAGGATAAGCATTTTGTTTCAGACAACCAGCATCCATCTTTTAAGAACCGGGTGGATCTGCAGGACAGACAGATGAAGGATGGAGACGTGTCTTTGATTCTGAACAATGTGACGATTAATGACACTGGAACATACGAGTGTCGTCTCATCCAGACAGGAACACATGGTCTGAAGGTCATCAGCATCATCTCCCTGAGAGTTGTTGTTCCTCCAGGTGAGTGAGTAGAGTTGAGTGTGTGTGACCAGAAGTGAAGCTGCTTCCTGGTTGTTGATGTTTGTTTCTAAATGATTCAGTAAAGGACTAGATGTTACAGTCCCTGATAATGCATTGCTTTAGATGGAGGGACTCTTGAGGGATGGCTGTTATGAGGAAAAGCAGCCTAGAAACTTTACCAGCAGCACACATCGTTGTGTGCCTCAACTTTCGGTCTATTACCCAGGGTAATCTGCCATTTTTTCCCCTTGGTTAGGTTTAGGGATTAGAGATCTGATCTAGATTATCATATTAAGATATTTGACACATCGTCAGTAGTGGACCTTGGATTCATCAGGTGTTTCGGCCATTATCACTAGACACCCTCATCCAAGGAGGCCCTGCCAGGGTTAAATTGTTATTTCTCTTCTTCTTTCTTCTGTTTAGTTTTCTACAGTTTATTTTCTATCTATTCACTGCAACTGAGAAATAATACTTACCTCTCTAATATTTATGGAGCCTCACTTCTTCAAAGGGATAGAAAAGGTGATAGAGAGAAGTAAGACGAAAGGGACAAGATAGGAGAGAGCAGAGAGGAGAGCCGGAAGGGGGGCGCCCGGTCTGGCTTCCCACACCTCCCCGCTGGATCGGGCTGTACGCTCTACCTCCCCACTGCCTCCCATAAAAGGGAAGAAGAGCAGAGGGGAGAAGAGTGGAACATTTTTTTCTTTTCTTTCATTCCTCCTTTTGGTTTTACTACCATGAGGTTAACTGCACAGCCCCCAGGAGGTCCTGAGACAGCTGTATCAGTCAACCAGCAAAATTTCTAATGTTATGTTTTACCCTTTTGACGCCCTCTACTGAGGCAGGCCCACCATGGGTTGATCAATCCTGGGCATGTGTCTTGCAGTTAGCTGACTGCCTCAGCTGCCTAAGGGATGTCAGCCCTTTTTAACCATAGCCAGTGACTGGTCGTCTCAGCAGTGTTAGCTAATTCTCTTATAGCCTCCCTTTGCACCTTTCCTCTGATCCCAATCTCTCTAAGCATTTTTGCTGTTGTACTGGCAACAAAGCCCCTGCACCCCACTTCCAGCCTCTGTCCTCTGCCTCAGCTGCCACGTTGGCATACCGCAGCTTCTTATGCTCAAATGCTTCCTCAATCGCTTCCTCCTATGGAACCGTCAACTCAATGACGTATGCAAGTTTTGGGGAGTTAGACCAAAGGACAAGGTCTGGTTGCAGAGTTACAATCTCTGTGGGAAAAATTAGCCTCTGATCCAAGTCCACTTGCCTCTGCCAATCCCTGGCAATCTTCAGCGGGCCAAGGTCTGGGTTTGAGGGGCTTGTCCTCGTCTCCTTCCTGGACAAATGTTGATACAAACTGACGATTCTCTTTGTTCATGAAAGGTTGAGCGTTAATGGATTTTCTTTTGCACTCACCTTTCTCGGCTAGATACCTGAGAACCTGGTTGTGTCTCCATGTCTATCTGCCCTGAGTAAGGCTAGTCCTACAACCAACCAAGATGTTGTTGATGAGACTTTGTAGAAAGCAGCTGGTCTGAGTGATGTGATCAGAGTGCAGTAGATAATGTCTGACAGCAGTTTGAAGAGGAAATGGATTCTGTTCTGTTCTTCACTCATCACCTACCTGACAGCTGACACCTCACACCTGTTTCTCACCTGCAGGTCAGACAGGAGGAGACACAGAGGATGGGTCTGTTGGACTGATCGTTGGTCTGATAGTTTCTGCTGTGCTTCTTGTTGCTGCTGTTGTTGGATTTTTGATCTACAGAAAACATGAAAAAACAAAGAGTCAGGATCCGTACCATCAACCTGCTGAACTGCAGCCTGTTTGAAATGTGAGTTTTTTACAGCTGAACTCCTGGAGTCTGAGTCTCCTGCTGATCCAGACTTTCAGTCATGTTATTAAACATTCAGAGGACGATCTGAGGACAGACATCAGTCAGCTCTCGGTGATTTGAAGTTACTGATTTTGTTTGTTTGCTTTGTGTGCATCAGTATTAGTTATTAGTTTGTTTTAGCTTCCAGGTTAGTCGCTCATCTCAGTGCAAGAGTTTATATTCTTAAACACTATTATTTACACCTTTGCCTTATTTATATGTGGAACATTCAGGACTTCATAATTCAAACAAAGAAAAGTTAATAATCTGAAAAAAGAATCATTGATATTCAACAGAAATAAGTTTGTTCACAGTGATGAGTTCAGTGTTGTCTCTGTCTCAATATCAGAATCAGTGAGTTTGTTCCATCTTCAGGTTCAGCTGTTTGTAAGGTCAGACTCACAGACTGATCCTCATGTTTAGATGTTACACAATAATTACAGACACTGACTGACAACACAAACACAACACAAAGTGCTCAGGGTCCATTTATCAGCTAGAACTGAGTGACTGAATAATCTGATATTATTATGAAACCAAAGAGAAATGTGTTACATGGAGCTGCAGAGTCACATGTTTCCTCCTCTGATCTATGAAGCCTTAACTTGTTCCTCCATGAAGGAGACTCTTCAGTTTAAATACGTCAGGATTATTTATTATTTAATTATTATACGAGTTTGTTTAACGATAAAGTTTTACAGATGTTACTTGTGAATGTTTGTCTTTGTTTCTTGTGGCTGTAAAAGTTTCCTGACCTGCTGTATCAGTGTGTGCAGATTTGATCTCACCTTGAATGTTGTAACAGTGTGAACATTTATACATTTAACCTGACATTATTACAACCTGTGATCTGTGAAAGCTCAGTAGCGCCCCCTCTATGTTTTTGAGCACAACAGTGTTTTTTTGTATTAACATCTTTGTGCCTACTAGATGAAACAAGCATGTTACAGTACTGCCTTGTTATTGAGAAGAGTTACATGTTGATTGTTCTTTTGAACTTCATATTTCATGATACAGTTTCTATGCTAGCTAGCTTGTGTGCTACTAAAATATGCTGTTCTTCTGTAATGTGCTGTGTTTGCCTGACCAGAAGAGATTCTGTTCATATCCATATAATAAACATAATCTCTAAAAGATAAACAAACCTTTGTCTATCATTTTACACAACAACACAGAGTTCAGGCGTTAACTGAGCACAGTTATATATACATGTACATATCAGCCACTGAACAGATCTGTAAACTTAGGAAACTTCTAGTGTTAAAAATAATTTATCTTGACCTTTAAAAAAAAGTCAGTCCCCCACCTCTGTGTTTGAACCAATAGAAAGCTGGTGCTCAGAGGAAGAGGGCGGGCTTTACTTGGTGTCAGTGAGAGAAATGAAAAAAAGCTGAAATGAGTGAGAAGGACGATGAAGGAAACATCTGTGCTGTGTCTGCTCTGTAAGTAGAATCTCTGTGTTTGTTTGAATTCTTGTACTTTGACTGTCTGCTCTCCTGATAACTGATGATGGAGGAGAAGACATGAAAAACAAATCAGGCTGAATTCAAGTTCAAAACACCACGAGGACCAACTGCAGGTCTGAACTGACTCTTTATCTTTGCTCAGGAGTCAAGGAAACACAGCAGGCAGTGAAAAGATCAAATCATTCACTCATTACATAGGGGGTCTGGAAAGTATTCAGACCCCCTTAATATTTTCACTCTTAGTCATTTGCTAAAATCATTTAAGTTCATTTGTTTCCTCATTAGTCTACACACAGCACCTCATATTGACAGAAAAACAGATTTATTAAAAAAGAAAAACTGAAATATCACATGGTCCTAAGTATTCAGACCCTTTGCTCAGTATTTAGTAGAAACACCTTTTCTAATACAGCCACAAGTCTTTTTGGGAAAGATGCAACAAGTTTTTCACACCTGGATTTGGGAATCCTCTGCCATTCTTCCCTGCAGATCCTCTCCAGTTCTGTCAGGCTGGATGGTAAATGTTGGTGCCATTTTTAGGCCTCTTCAGAGATACTCAATTGGGTGTAAGTCAGGGCTTTGGCTGGGCCATTCAAGAACAGTCACAGAGTTGTTGTGAAGCCACTCCTTTGTTATTTTAGCTGTTTACTCAGGGTCCTTGTCTTGTTGGAAGGTAAACCTTCGGCCCAGTCTGAGGTCCTGAGCACTTGAAGAAGGTTTTCGTCCAGGATATCCCTGTACTTGGCCGCATTCACCTTTCCCTCGATTGCAACCAGTCGTCCTGTCCCTGCAGCTGAAAAATAACCCCACAAGATAATGCTGCCACCAACATGCTTCACTGTTAGGACTGTATTGGAGAGGTGATGAGCAGTACCTGGTTTTCTCCACACATACTGCTTAGAATTAAGGCCAAACAGTTCCATCTTGGTCTCGCCAGACCACAGAATCTTATTTCTCACTATCTTGGAGTACTCCAGGTGTTTTTTTTAGCAAACTGCATACGAGCTTTCATGTGTCTTGCACTGAGGAGAAGCTTCCGTCGGGCCACTCTGCCATACAGCCCGGACTGGTGGAGGGCTGCGGTGATGGTTGACTTTCTACAACTTTCTCCCATCTCCTGACTGCATCTCTGGAGCTCAGCCACAGTAATCTTCAGGTTTCTTCTTTACCTCTCTCACAAAGGCTCTTCTCCCTCAATAGCTCAGTTTCGCCAGACCCCCCCCTCAAAGGGTTCTGGTCGTTCCGAACATCTTCCATTTAAGGATTATGGAGGCCACTGTGCTCTTAGGAACCTTAAGTGCAGCAGAGTTTTTTTTGTAACTTTGGCCAGATCTGTGCCTTGTCACAATTCTGTCTCTGAGCTCTTCAGGCAGTTCCTTTGACCTTGTGATTCTCATTTGCTCTGATAGGCATTGTGAGCTGTAAAGTCTTATATAGACAGGCATGTGGCTTTCCTAATCAAGTCCAATAAGTATAATCAAACACAGCTGGACTCAAATGAAGCTGTAGAACAGGGGTGTCGAATTCCAAGCCTTGAGAGCCAGTGTCTCACCCTGGGTCAAAACAATGGCTGCAATATAACAAAGAGTGAAAAATTTAAGGGAGTCTGAATGCTTTCTGTACCCACTGTATATATAAGTATCAAGTTAGTGGTAAAAACATTAATGTTAATAAAAATAGATTGCAAAGCATAAGCAGATATATTTAATATAGCACAGGTGCAGTGTTTGTCAGCTGTTTGTGTGGAGTGGGCAAGGGCGTAGATTTGGTTTTGGCATTGGTGGGGATGGATGATTGAACCACTGAACCCTGCCCTGTTTCTTTTTTTCCCCTTTTTGTCTTTGCTTCTTGATAAAAAAAAAGGAGAAACATACTTGCCTACATATGCTATTCTACATGCTTTTAAACCATTTAAAATTACAATTCATAGTTTTATATGTGAATTATATAATGTTAAATTACTATTAAACAAATGACTGACTAAGTATTTTAGACTTTAGTTTACTTCAGACATATTCCATATAAATCAGGTGTCATACAAAAATAAAAATAGAGTCATGACAATAAAAGAATATGACTTTAAGGACTTAACAACATTACTTCAGTTATAGTACACCAACATCTCTGATACATTAGCACTAAGGGAACACTGAATGACCTGCTGGTTTTTGTCCATAAAACTATTCATCTAAGATTACCACAAAGTAAAAGATCTCTCAGCAACATTATGCAACATTTTAGGCACTATTGCCCCGATCAAATCAGTGAGCTGGGATTTTTTATTCTAAACATGAACTACCGTTACAGCAACAGACATGGACTACTGGTGCCCCACACAACAACTCAATGTCCACTATGTGAAGGAGCCAAACACATGCCTTCTCCTCTCGTTAGCTGAGATAAACTGCTGCAGTAGCAATAGCCATTGTTGGAAGCTGGAATTGGCTTGGCCAATCTGGGATATGGTTTTTCAATTTTGAAAAACAGGAGAAATTCGGGAGAATAGATTATGTGCACGTTAGCATATGCTACTTCCGGTGCGGAAACTCCTGTGGGGAGCTTTGTTTCCGGTGTCCTATTCGCGCCTTGTTTACGGTCCAAAACAAGTTAAGCAAATGATTGAATCAAGCGGCAATTTACATTTCTATAGATGTCTTGGGCATTTACCAGTGTTGGGACTAACGCGTTATTAAGTAACGCGTTACAGTAACTACGTTATTATTGTGGTAACGAGCACGGTAACTAGTTATTATGCCAAAACCAGGAACGCGTTACTCGTTACTGGGATTTAGATAGGCTCGTTACTCGTTACTTCGTGTGGTGGATATCGCGGAGCTTCCACAGATTCAATAACATTAGCAAGTGGTGGAGGCCAGCAGGTGGATGAAGGAAAAGGGAGGCAAGAGGAGAGACCCGAAGCGGCCGCCGGTCCGCGTGTCAGGTGAACTGAACTTCAGGTAAGAAGTTATGACCTGCAGTCTATCGGAGTCAGATATAAACCAAGTTGAGGTGGAGTTTATTTTCGGTATGCTGACATTTTCGTACTGCGTGCTAGCTAGCATGACGGAGTTTCTATACAGCTGTGTGGGTGCTGTGTTACTGATGTTGAACTTTATTTTGTTCATACGGTTAATTATTAGAGTTGCCAACCGTCCCGTAAAAACAGAATCGTCTCGTATTCAGAGAAAATATTACGCGTTTCGTACTGAGGTGAAAAGTTTGTCCCGGACTTCAGCTACAATGAAAAAGACACAAAGCTGAAGCTGCACAGCTGCCTCTTCTTCTCTCATTCTCTCCTGTTTCTACTTCAATCACGAAACCTTCAACACACGAAAAAAAAAAGCACCCCTCGTCACACCCCGGCAGAGGAGCTGGCCCTAGGGTTGAATGCCACCAGACCCATTGTTGAGGGCATCCCTGGGGGCAGCTCTTCCTTAGACCAGCAGCCGGGGTGCAGTAGTAGCAGCACCTTCATAACTGGTAAATGAGCTCATAATTCTATTTGAACAATGTAAAATATTTGGTTGTTGCCTTAATTAAAATGCTTTTTGTACTGTGACATTTATTGACATTGTGGGGTTTTTGTGTGTAGTTTTACATAACACTCCATCACTTTTACCTGTTCCCATGCAAGGGGTGACTGAAGCATGCACAGTAAGTTGGGAGATATATATATATATTCTTTTTTTTAAATTTATCGCTTTTATAGCCGTGGTCTCTCATCTTGATTACACGAAGTGTTTTACTATTACTACTCTAAAATATGAATTACATCTGAAATAATCAAATACATGAAATAGAATGATTAATAGTACATTTCCCTTTTTTTAGGAAATGAACTGTATGTATCTGTATGAAATCAATAAAAGAATCAAATGCTGCATTATCTTTAGTTACATTGATAATATTTATTTATGGTACAACAGTGGCGAAATATCGCTCTTGCTTTCATATAACTGCAGCGGACATACCTGAGTGGCCGCGATCTAATCCTGTTTACATAAAGTAAACCTGCTCCCGAGCAGGTTTACGCTTACGGATCTGTTGCTATGACAGTAAGTCCCGGATGAGCTTCGGAGAACCGAATGATCCAAGATCACGCGAAATCGTCAACATTCAAATCCAGCTAACTTACTTAGCGAGGTACGAAGAACAGACCCCAGTAGTGATTCTTGTGAAGTAACAACATAAAGTCTGCATTAATGTAATGTATCAACGGGACACTTGCTATTTTAGAAAAGTTATTCTTTACATTTGCAAAATTTTTAAACTTCATTGTGCTCAGTCACACCTGTTAGCATAAAACGTGAAATATTAAAATAGTACAAAACCTTTGATAAGTGACAGTAAAAATCAGTTTATAACAACTAAGACATCAAACTCTTGTATTTGTCTTCGTTTACAATTGCAACAAATTCCACAGAACCAATATCTCTGAAAATGAGTGCATGCTTCTGAAACATTTGATAATATGAATATTTCAGAAACGTTAGTTTGAGTCTGCTCAATTGCAAAACAAAGGAAAAACTACTGACTTGCATGAGATAAGCATCTGCAGAGTCCACCATTATATTGTTGTTCACATAAGTTTCTTAAACCATGAACAAATGAGTAATTGTCTAATCTGGAATGTAAAGTGTAGTCATTTAGTGACATACAAAAGTGAGAATGAGAACTTGCAAGAATAAAAAAACAAACAGTAAAATAAAAACTGTCCTTAACACTAAGGCAATTGTATGCTGTGAGCATACAATTACAGTTCTGCATGGCTTTCTGCAAGAGTCTGTTTCTTAGACCATGCACTGGTGAGATGCACTGCCTTCCACCAATGTTCATTAGGATGTTCTGAATGGCTTCAAAGATGTCCTTAAGTTCCTTTGGATAGTCTATGTTGAGGGCAAAAAGAAGGCCCATCAGCATGGAAATGGCACTTGAGACATCCCTCAGATTAGACAGGATTACTGCCGCCTCAAGGACAACCAACACATCGATGATGTCTTCTTCTTTCACCATCGCAATGCCAACTTTCATCCTCTTAGAAAACGTGTCTTCAATACCTGTCGGCTATAAAAGGCTTCAAAGACAAAAAAAAAAAAAAAAAAAATTACACAATTACACAATATCCCTTGTGCTTAAGAATTCATGTCTTTCCAAAGAAGAGCCATACTGATGCTTTGGATGATGGTGATTGGCTTTGGGTAACACTTATTAGTTGTTAAAGTTTTTTCAGAATGAGATATGCACCCCCATGTTACAAATCCATTTCTTGCTTTAAACAAAGATCATGTTCATAAATAACTGAGCATGTCTTCAATTGCAGAATTCAAACAAAATTTTCAATTTAAATGGTAAATGGCCTGTATTTGTATAGCGCTTTACTAGTCCCCTAAGGACTCCAAAGCGCTTTACACATTCAGTCATTCACACACATGGGTGGATGACTGAATCGTGGCTGAAGAGTTGGTAGTTCGTCTTGTAATCGGAAGGTTGCCCGTTCGAGCCCCGGCTCCGACAGTTTCAGTCGTTGTGTCCTTGGGCAAGACACTTCACCCGTTGCCTACTGGTGGTGGTCAGAGGGCCCGGTGGTGCCAGTGTCCGGCAGCCTCGCCTCTGTCAGTGCGCCCCAGGGCGGCTGTGGCTACAATGTAGCTTGCCATCACCAGTGTGTGAATTTAAATCTACTTATGCTAAATATTGGCTGTGCTCTAAACCAAATCTGGCTGAGAATACATGAAATGTGCAAACTGCAGCTACACTACAGGATCAGATTATGGCTCCATAGACAATGCTTCTTTAATCAGTTTATTGATTAAAGTTTATTTTTTCCCCCTTATATTTACAGCATGAAAGCATATAGACATGGCTGAACAGGTTGCATAATTGGCACTGAATATCAACATCCACCTTTACCCAGCTGCCCAATGACTCTCGGCCAGTAACCTTTAATTGCTTACCCAGTCTACACAGTCTCTTTTCCAGGGTCCAGGACATTTCACCAAAGTATTGCCCCCCACAGCTGTAGCAGCCACTGCAGGCCCTTAAATATCCTAATATCTCTGCCATTACAATATACAATGTGAGAAATCAAACGTAAAGCTGAAGTGAACAGTACAGCAGCGAAATGTCAAAGACCCTGGTGAAGACATGAATAAACACAAGACACTAATAATATCAATGCTAGCTTACCAGTTAGTTTCTCTGAAACCCAGACCAAATCCAGTGTCAAAGATCTTGTAATAATACATTTGGTGAGGAAAAAGTACACGTTATCACGTGGCATCTATTGTTTCATAGATGCCACATGTTTCATTTAAAATCCACTGTGGTGCTGTCATTATTAAATTTACTAAAAGAAACAATGCTAACCTTCACAGTCTTGAAAGTGTGTGAGGGATCTTCCTTTAGAAAATGAGGTCCTCTGTCCTCTTCCTTTGTGTAGGGCTCTGGTCAAAGAAGTCAAAAACAAAACCAAAACATTTTTTAAACAGTGTTTATGAAGCATGTAGACAGCTCCAAATTCACAGCTTTTTGATGCATAATTCCATCAATATATGATTATCATTGGAGATTTTGAATCAGGCTTATCAGGACATTCAAGTAGAATATGATATCCAACCTACCACCAATATACATAGATTCTGTAAAAGGTACCACACTAAATGTCCGGTTGTGAAATATGATGACAGACTTTACTTATCAGCTTTCTTTCAATGAGTTCATCAGTTGAACTGGATAACCTAAAACTTAAACAAAGGATTAGATTTCGCAGTTGAACACTTACATCATCTCCGAAGCATCTTATGAGCCTAGTTAGCCCTCCTATGCCGCTCTTGATTTTGTACAGCTCCACGAACCTCTCCATAATGGTCAAGCACAGCAAAAAGGAACCCTTTCAGGTCAACAGATGTAAGATGGGCAAATTCTGCTTCAACCTGAGCAATAGAAGAAGAGGGGTGGAGAGTACAGGCAGAATAAAAAAAAGATTCTTTGAGACCCAAATTTAAGCAAACAGTCATCTGAGGCCCATTAGAGAAAACACAAACACACAAAAGCAAACAAACAAAAGATGCACTTTACCTGCCGTTCAGCAAACAAGGAAGTTCAGAGAACAATAAGCTCTGTCTTGAAATCTTTTAAAGTAGAATGATTGTGAAAATGACTTATGTGATGTAAAACTTTAGTAAACGTGCGATTAAAAGAACACTGAGTAAAAGGACAAGTAACAGTTTCCTTATTCCTCAGATGTTTACCTTGATGAGCAATACTGTTTTAGTCCAACTGCCTCATTAAAGTTGCACAACAGGCTTTTTACATTAAAGCCAGCAAGTCCATTACATACTCCCTTTTTAGATCTGAAATACTGTGCAGATTCTGTGTATATGTAGTGGACAGCAATTTACCCAAAAGAGC
Organism: Oreochromis niloticus; assembly: GCF_001858045.2. Classification (NCBI taxonomy): domain Eukaryota; kingdom Metazoa; phylum Chordata; class Actinopteri; order Cichliformes; family Cichlidae; genus Oreochromis; species Oreochromis niloticus. The sequence continues at coordinate 69,134,830 of NC_031967.2, read as the reverse complement.
GCAAAGTTTGCAAGTCCACCTCATTTAAATGACAAAGACAGATGTGATCATCTAGACCTGTGAAAATACATTAATGACAAACCTGCAGTTATGGATGTTATTACAACCACAAGAACCTAAACAGTCTGCTCCATTGCTTTTGTTAATGAATCATTTGTTGGTAACACATCTGAATTAGAGCTGGGCGATAAAACGATAACAATATGTATTGCGAAATAATTTTTCTCGATAGAAAATTTAAACTATTGCGATAGGCTTCATCTCTCTTGTCCTCTTAAAAAAAAAGGAAAAAAAAAGAACAGCCAATCCAAATTAAGTAGCGCAGAGCCAAACCAATCACAGCCGCAGCGTCACGTCACGTGACTTGTTACGTACAGCACAAGCGCCAAGGCGCACATGTGTATTTGTTTTTGCAGCCGTGCCGCCCGGGTAATGAAGGAAAGGAGTTTGCTGACTAGAGAAAAATCAACCGAGAGCGTGAGCGAAGGTTACCGAAGAAAAAACAGATGATGGTTCCAATGCCGGAGAGCTTGTCGAACGGAAGGGCCATAGAAGTTCCGTAGTGTGAAGGTATTTCGGCTATTTCAAGTCTGACAAAAAACAGAGTAGCGCGCACTGTAAATTGTGTCGAAAGCAAGTCTGGAAATACAATAAAGCGGTGCATGCTCAACCTCTGACTGAAAGCGCTAATTCGTCATTCGGCTTTTGTCAGACTAAAGTAACTGTTAAAACTGTTTGAAAAGCTAAGCTATACAACAAGGAGAGATTGAGAATTTCCTTTTAGTTCTCAGTTTATTTGATATTGACAAAAGTTAGTCAATTTTGTCTGTTCTTCTGTAAAATGACCTAAGATTTATTTTTAGAATTAATATTTTGTTTCTAAGTGGAATTGACAATTTAGTGGTCTGTTTTGTTTGTTCTATTTTGAAACTTAAATGCTTTAGCGGCTGCCTTTTGTGTAGTTTGCAATATTTGCCTTTATTTATCTGAAACTGAAGTCTCATGTTCCTTAAGTAGATCTACCCTGTTGAACTTATTATGGGAAATAAATATTTTACTTAAAACAAGCTGCTAATTATTTCACATTTTAATTGTGAGCAACGGCACATTTAAATCTTACAAATATAGTTATTTGGCTTATATCGTGATATATATCGTTATCGCCTGAAATGAAAAAAACATATCGTGATATGAAAAAATCTTATATCGCCCAGCTCTAGTCTGAATATTTAGTTTATGCCACCTGCATGTGATCATCAATAGTGCCATATTACTTCTTAAGAAGTACCCTGACACTACAATCTTTATATCATTTGTTCTACAGAGCTATTAAGTTACAATATAATCTGTGGTGTTTCCAGTATGACAAAATGCACAAATTGTAACTTACCATTTGACTCCACTGACAAAAATAAATCCCCAGCATCAAGTTTGGCTTCACAGACCTAAAATAAGTAAAATAAAAATATATGTTATAATTATATTGTTTTCACCATTTATTCATGTTTGCTAATTTTCTGACATATAAACAATGTTAGTTTTGTTACAATACAGAGAATACAGTTTAATTAAAAGGTAAATTATGCAAAAAAAAAAAAAAAAAAAAAACCTTCTGCAGTATACCATGCCAAAAATCAGTGTCTCTGATGCCAATTATTTTATCACTACAGCTCTTTTAGTATGGAAACTCACACAATCTAGTCATACTGATCACAAGAGTTCAAAAATAAGTCAAAATAGTGAGCTGTTGTTAAGCATAAAGCATTTCAGGGTAACAAATAACTGCACAATATAATTAAAGCAAAAAATAAACACACTGAAGGACTATCTGATAAAAACTAATATAATGCTGGTTTGTAGACCATATTTTGTCTCAGTCCTCAGTGCACTCTTGCAGCTTAGCATGCAGCAGTTAATAACAACTTAAGTGATTACATAGGGGTAAACAGATGACAACAAGCATCGGAGTCCTGCCAAAAAGTTCTTTTTGAACCCAGTCAGTTATTGGAAATATTGCCAAAATGAACTTCCACCAAAATACAACAGCCTGTGAACTTGAAAGAAATTTACAAGTACAGAGACAATATGAAATAAGCTTTATTAATTAGCTGAGTTAGCTTGCTAAAATCGCAACAGTGGTTGAGTGCACAACCTTAAAGCTAGCGGCACAATACTTGTGATTTGGTCAGTGCCACATTAAACCCATAAAAAAGGCCATGTGTCAGTTTATTAGGTCAAGTTTGGTCATGACACACAAGCTGGACCTTGTCGGCTTAAGTTACATTAGCTAAAGCAAACATTTCGGTAAAAGAGAAAAACACACATCATGCCATAAATTCAAAACATGTTCCAACTTTTGTAGCTCTCTTTCCTTATAGTTATAACCAATGACTCACCTTGAAAGCATATTCCAAAGAAGACGATTAGAAAACGTCCAAGTAAAGTGAGCATGTCGTTAACCGCCAATTCCCCATGATGCACCTCGGTAGCAGTCACGTGGGACAGTTTTGAATCCTGCTGTGCTCAACTTACCCACATTGTCAAGTTCACATAAGTTGCTGATTTAGCTGGAAATGAGTTTTCAAGTTAGCTTTTTTTGGTGTAATTGGGACGTTTTCAACTTGTCATTCTATGTTATAACAATAACTTCAGTCATCTATCGTCAAACTGATATGATATGTTGAAATAACAAACATCTAGAATTACATTTTACAGTGTAGGGCCTGACCTCCTCCAGTTTAGCAACACTGGTTTGGAGGTGTGTCAGTGATGGTCTGGCAAGGCGTATCCATGGAAACACAGATGTTTACAGGCTAGGCAACAGCACTCTGATTGCCATTATGTATTGTTTTGGTATTTGGTTGCATTTGTGGGTTTTAGGCCATTGTTTTTGTAAATCCTTTCAAGGTGACTAAGGTTCAATGGTGATTATCTGGGGAAAGCCATTTTTAATTTGTTCCAAGTCTGGCCTGTGGCTAGAATGCCCTATAACATAGAGCTGTCCTTTAGCCACCACAGTCAGTAGCGGTTTTAGATACGGGCGACACGGGCGGTTGCCCGGGGCGGCATCGTGATGGGGGCGGCATCACAGGCATCGGCAAAAAAAAAAAAAAAAGCTCGTACTCATGCTGCCCCGACGGCAGCCAGCGCATATTGGGAATGTCATAGGCACCGATCGGTTTTCTATCGCCCATTTGCTGGGAGTAAGGGCGCCCTCCGTTGCGAGGTGCGCCTGCTGCTTGCGGCACAGGGAGGAGAGGGCGGGGCGGCGGGGGATTCTCTGGCTGGCTGGAGCAGCATCTAATAACCAACTCGCAAAATAAAACAAAATAAAAACAAAACAACAAACACGAAAACACCAGACATTATGATACAGACTTATAATTTGCACCGATGTTTTTTCGAAATTCTATACGCGAAAATTGAGCGCGAGAGCCCTCGGTGCGCCTGCTCACTGCTGAAGTCAAAGTAAACTTTATTGTCATCTCTGCTACATACAGTCCAGTATATAGAGAGACGTGACGACGAGGCTCCAGTTACAGCAGTGCAAGTAAACGAACAATAAATATAAGAAGAGTAAGAAAATAAATATACACTTTAGGACTCGGGGTAAAGGGATCAATAACAATTTAAAATTTATAATTTATAGTTTGAGGATTTAAAGTCTCACACATAACCCGTCGAAAGGGGAGGGGAGCCTGCTGCTTCCAAATAGAGCACATTTCATTCATAATGTTGTAAATCCAAGCCCATTATGTATTCATGATTTGAATCCTGGGTTGCGTGAAATCTCAGAAATGCACCCTAGACAAAGTTAATCTGTGAACTAAGGTGTAGGTCTGTTAGGTTATGTTGTGGTGATCCTCGGGTTGGGGGGTGGGTGTTCATACTGAAGTGCAAAATTAAAACCAATGGAAGATGGACAAGAAAAGTTCAAAGTCATCAGGTGCTCAGTTTAGAAAAAAGAGAAAAGAAGAGGAGGAGAAACGAACAAAAGATCCAGGTAAGCAGATGGGTGATTGGATAATGGCAGGTCATCGTGAAACAATCAGAATCAGAATACTTTATTAATCCCTAAGGAAACAATGTGGGTTACAGTTGCTCCAAGAAGAAATGGTGAAAATAGTAACAGTAACAGACTAAACTCCAAACAATACATTATGTTACAGATTTTAATATCAATTAGTCATTGTCAATTGTTGATTTGTCCTGTTCTCATTGTATGACGAATTATGATGGCTGTTTGGTAGCTGTTTGCATACTATGCATACTCCCTCTCTCTTCATATGTGTGTGTGGACAACAGTTTTATGTTAATGTACAATCCTTAACATGTTTTGTGTGTGTGTGTGTGTGTGTGTGGTGGTGGTGGTGGGGGGGGCGCCAGAGAGAGTGTTCCCCAGGGCGCCAAACAGGCTAGGACCGCCACTGACCACAGTGTTGTCTTTGCAGTGTGCTTAGGGTCATTCTCGTGTTGGAATATTTTCTCTTACTGCACTGTTAGCCAGCAACCAGTTTATCTCAGACTTTAACTGAAATTAATTTGAAACTACATAAAAAGATAATAAAACCAACTACTAACTATCAATCCTTCCATCCTTTTGGGCTAGAGGCAGGGTACCACCTGGACAGGTCGTGGACTAACACAAAGAGACAGATAACCATGCACACCTATGCACAATTTAGAGCTTCCAATTAACCTATCCCCAACAAGTGCATGTTTTTGGACTGTGGAGGAAGTACCCGGAAACAACACACACAAAATTGGGGAGAACATGCAACCTCCACACAGGAAGACCACAGTCTGACGGTGGAATTGAACTTAGAATCTTCCTGCTGTGAGGCAACAGTGCTAAACACTGTGCCACCAACCCTCAACTGCAGTTTGTATTATGGCAATTTAACAAACATAACTTGTTTAAATAAATCCGCTCCTGTTGCTGCTTTATTGGGGCATGGGTGCTTTCTTTTACACAAAACTGTAGCGTTTCACTCAGCAGATCACAACATTTTTATTGATTATCTTAAAAATGGATGGGAAATGGAAAACACTGTGTTTCCTTTGTATCATTTCATCAACTACAGCTTACAGTAACTGTGATGTAACAGTTTAACTTTAGGTTTTTGCGTTCATTTTGCAAGGTGTGAAATGTGGTTAAGATTTGGGCTTGCTCACAGACTGCAGAGTTGGGTTCAAGTCTGAGACAAACATTTCTGGGTGTCATTCAGCCTTAGCTTTACCTTGAAAAAGCTCTGTGATTTGCATCTCTGCTGGTACCCAGTAAAGTCTGAACTGGGACTGTGTGTGATGCAGAGAGGTGGAGATTGGAGGTCTTGACTGAACTACAATACTTGTAATCATGTTTCCTGTTGTTTGAACTGTGTGTGTTTGTGTTCAGACTTTAAACCAGAGCCAGACGGCATCTACTCTTTACTGAAGTAGTCCACCAGTCCAACCACTGACGTCCAGCTGCTGGTCTCCAACTGGTCCCCCCAGCACCTCAGACCAGAGGACATCAACAGATTTTTATATGTTTTATGTCTTTTGTCTCTATTTAAATATGTATTTTACAGTAAAATCAACAATAAGAAAATAAGTATGTTAATATATTTGCGGTCATCAACATTTCCACTTATATTTATCTTATCTTTGTGTTTCTTGTATAAACAAAGTTCTCGATTGTTTTCCTCGTGTGGTTCTGTGGGTTTCACCAAAGTGTCAGATGGAACATTTGGGTTGTTCTGTCTGATTGTGGTTAACTGCTACGCTCCTCTCTTCAGGGCGGAAAACAAAGAGAAAACATTAGACGACAACTGCAGACTTAAAGCAATAGTAACATTGTTCAGTGGTTTAAAACTGCAATGGAAATATCTGTAAAGTATTTGTGAGATGTAGATTCTTCTTTAACACTTTGTTTGTTGCTTAAAACACCGTGGAGTCACCGTGTCTGACCTTGTTCTCAAAAAATTGTTGAAGTGTTTTAGTACGGTTGAGTATTGGAACTCAATGAAGCCTCTATGGAGACTAACTTTATATATAGTGAATTAAAAAACAAAATCATGTGAATTTGTGTTACTCAGAAAAAACAAATCTGAAGAAGTATCATTGTGAGGCATTTAAAGTCCAACATCTCCCTCTAGTGGTCATATATAAAGCATGTGTGAGGATGGTGTGAATGTAAAATGTGAATCATAGTGTTCCAGTCAGTCATCAGTGTGTCTCTGCACAGCTGTAATTAAAATGTGTTCAGAGGGCCTCAGTGTCTGAATGGTTCCAGTTCAGCTCCATAACAGCAGCGTCCCTGGTTTGATTCCTGTGTTTCACCTCATATCTGCCTCTCTCACTGAGGGGACGTCCACTACATGGAAAAGCAATAGTTCTCACCTCTGTGTTTGAACCAATAGAAAGCTGGTGCTCAGAGGAAGAGGGCGGGCTTTACTTGGTGTCAGTGAGAGAAATGAAAAAAAGCTGAAATGAGTGAGAAGGACGATGAAGGAAACATCTGTGCTGTGTCTGCTCTGTAAGTAGAATCTCTGTGTTTGTTTGTCAGCTATTTGTGTGGAGTTGTTCTTTATGTTCACCTCAAATCAACCTGAGTGTCATTTCTCTTTAGTTCTGATCTCACTGCTGAGCTGCACAACAAACCAAGGTCAGTAACCTTCTTCTGTCACAGTTTAAACCTGAGAAATGCTCACTGATATGACCTGATTGGGTTCATGTTTCACAATGTAAAGTCTAACAGATTTCAACTCTCACAGCTCGTCTGACTGTGAGTCCCAGCAGCTCTCAGTTCTTTAAAGGAGACTTTGTGTCTCTGAGCTGTGAGGAGGACGACAGCTCTGAGGAAAAATACAAGTACAAGACTCATTGTGGAAGTACATGGGGAAAACCAGCTGGTTCTTCCTTTAACATCTCTATGATGCCTCATGACAGTGGAGTTTACTGGTGTGAGTCCAGAGAGGGTCCCATCAGTAACATGGTTAACCTGACAGTCACTGGTAAGCTGAGTGTGTGGAGTTAGTGTTGATGAAGCTGTGTGTAAATGGATGAAATGCTGTAGTTTGTCTCTGTGTTGAGGTGGATCAGTAATCAGTGGCAAATCTAGAGAAATTCTCTTAGAGGGACATGGAAGCAATTTCTTTACACAGGTTTTATATAAAGCATATTACAAAATGTATAGTTAAAATAAATAAAATGCAGTAAGTATACATGTTTCATATAAATATAGTCTATAACTTTATTTTCTTCAGCCCACATAATTTCAACATTTCAGTTACATAAAACATGTCCATTTTGATTTTATGTACTGTATAGTCTATATAAGAAATAAGTATGTAGCTTGAGTACAAAATCAGGAAAGATACACAACATGAAGTGGTTCATATACAAACACATTTTTTTGCCTACTTTTCATTTTACCTTTGTATTTCACCTTCACATTTTTTGCCTTGTTTGGTATCATTCTTTTCAGCTCAACCTCACATGTCTGAATTTACAGTTATTTTTTGTAGTAACATAACTGATCTAAAAATCACATAACTTTAAAACCAAGTGGGGAAAAAACAAACATTTTTACTGTAAAAACCACAGACATGCTTAGTGAATGATTTCCATAATGTGAAATGCAAATAGAAATTTCATATTAAAAAAAACTATGCACAAATTTTGTAAACAATAAAGTTATATACAACTATGATCCTAAAACTGCAGTCAATGCATCTGGAGTTTTTTGTATTTTGTTAAAAATACGAAAACTAAAATGAAAGAACAATCACGTGTCACAATAAGAAGGCACACAAACTGTTTGTGCCAGTGCAAAAAAAGACAGAGGAGAACACCACAGTGATAGACCCTGCAGGCCTGACAGCAGGAGGTGTATCACTCCTCCCGTTTTCCACCTGGAGACAGTGTTACACTGCAGTCTTTGGTGTACTCCCTGCCGCTGCAGTCAAAATCTGAGTGCAATCCAACAATGACAGTTTACTGTCATTTAAGGACAGACACAAAGATCGGGGATAATCAAAAATGATCGTGTGTATAACAGTGGTGCTGTTAGAGCAGTTCAATCGGGAGCAATGGCAGTGATCTGCACTTCTTCTCAGTCACTGCTGGATGAAGCTCTTTTCTCCACTCAACTTTCCAGTTGCATGCTCCAGTCACAGACTGCTCCGTTTAATCACTTAGTTTCCACCTGCAGAGAGAAAAAGACAGAGGGGAGATAAATGTGTTTTCTCATCAGTTGTTAGTCAGATTCAGCATATCTAGTATAACAGTGGGGATTTCAGGATTTCAATCACATTCGGAGTAACAGCAGAGCAGCTGTGCAGCACTGCTCCTCTTAGTTCTAGTCCTTTTCAACTCTAGTGTGAATGTTTTGAAGTGGATACACCGTCCTGTGTTTGAGTCCAACCAGTCTCGGTGGGATTGACACACTGAGCTTACATTTTGCACTTTCCTAGACAGTTAGCATCAGCCCCATTTGCTCTATAGATTTCACTCAAGGTACAGTAGTAATAAGATCATTAGACTTGCGATATTTTTATTTGTTTAGAGTAGTTAGTCTGCATATTAACTGTAACAATGATAGTACTGCTGAAAGCAGAACGAAGCGATTCCAACTGTCTGCTGACCTCAGAGTCTCCAGTTTAAAATCTGGGCTGTTCACAAGATCACACAGCTGCTTCACTCCTGAATCCATCAGGTTGTTGTCACAGAGATCCAGTATCCTCAAATGAGAGGGGCTGGACCTCAAAGCAGAGTCGAGAGAAGCACAACTCACAGCTGACAACCTGCACTCCCTCAATCTGAAAACCAAATAAAACATGCAAATTAAATCTCACCACCTGAAAACATTCAGCACTTCACAATATGTTAACATATGAAGAAGGTTCAGAATGTAGATGTTTAGAAAGAGTGAAGCCCCATATGGCTAAAGATAAAAGGTAAACATGATCTAAACACAACAGTCATCTGCTTTTATATGTATTTAAGAGTAAATTACTAGAGAATGGTAAAGTTAGTCAAAAGGTTTCAATTATGAAAATTGTTCTGTTGGTTCAGCGAATGGACTAATTCATTGAAGAAGAAAACTGTATTTACCATGTAGATCCTCAATTTGGCTCATTTTAATATCAGCCTTATGTCTGCAGATTAGCATCAGTATGTGACATTCATCCAAGCACAACTAATACATGGTGACTGACCTCAGAGTCTCCAGTTTACAGCGTGAGCTCTCCAGGAAGCCACACAACTCCATCACTCCTGAATCCTGCAGGTTGTTCCCACTTAGGTCTAGATGCTTCAGATGAGAGGGGTTGGACTTCAGTGCTAAGCCCAAAGACGCACAGTTGATCTTGGACAAGCTGCACCAACTGAGCCTGAAAAGGAGAATGAATTTTGCTCGATAAAGTTAGTTTTTAGTTCTTATGTGGGTCTTTGTGCACAAAGTTCAGGTGTTAAAGCTAAACCTCCCAAACATACTTTGAAAAGCACATTATTTCATACAAATTAATTTGAGCATTTACAGTAAACAGAACGTGCTGCATCTAGAAGCACCAGGTTGAAACTAAAGTTAACCTCAAACACAGCTGTTTGCAATATATAGAAAAGTTGAATAATATACTGCATTAACCTCAGAGTCTTCAGTCTACAGTCTGGGTCCTCCAGGAAACCACACAGCTGCATCACTCCTGAATCCTGTAGCTTGTGATTGTAACTAAGGTCCAGCTCTATCAGATGTGATGGACGGGACTTCAGAGTAGAAATCAGGGAAGCACAGCTGATTTCTGATAACCTACAGAAAACTAACCTTAAAAGAAAGAAAGAAAGTAATTCAGTCTTCACTTAAAGGAAATGTGTATTACACTAAAAACATTGTCCTGTAATAGTGTTTACAATCTTGTCCTTCACTGTAGAAAATCACTGTAGAAGATGAACAATGTAAAAGTGTTTGTAAAGCATAGCAGTCACCTTTGTTAATTGTACACTGTGGTCAAAAGTTTACATGCACTTTATCCTACACTACATCTATTGATTTCTGATATAATTTTAAATATGATCTCTCTCTCTAATAATGGGCTGTGTACCACAGCCTTTAAGGCAGCAGTAAATAACCACTATTTAAGGGTTACAATAAGAGATGACTCATCTGTGTGCGTACCCTGTTATACCTCAGGTCAGTTCTATTCAGTTTTATTTATACAGGGTGGGCCATTTATATGGATACACCGTAATAAAATGGGAATGGTTGGTGATATCAAAGTCCTGTTTGTGGCACATTAGTATATGTGAGGGGGCAAAGTCCTCAAGACGGGTGGTGACCATGGTGGCCATTTAGAAGTCGGCCATCTTGGATACAAGGGTCAGGGGCCATGTGACACATCAAACTTATTGGTAATGTCACAAGAAAAACAACGGTGTCCTTGGTTTCAACGTAACTTTATTCTTTCATGAGTTATTTACAGGTTTGTCTTTGTTCACAGCCATTGACATGTTGAAGAGGTTAACACGTGAGGAGTGGATCTTTTTTTTTCTTTAAAAAAAACCCTGCCACTCACTTTTTCTCTCCATTAAGTGAGTCGTCTTAGACTTAATGTTAATACCTACCTCAGTTGCACTGACTGCCACAGTTCTATGTTGGTGAATGTTGTTAGTTTATTCAAATATTGTGCACTAAATAGCAAAGATGTTTATTAATGCCCCTTGTGTTGTTTAAAGCGGGAGAGTTTACAACAAACTGAAAAAGATACTTGAGTTGCACTGTCACTGTTTACATTTTTTTTTCATAATTATTTATTCTGTAATGTGTTGCATACAACATGCTTTCATTTTAAATAAATGTTCTTAATTCCAAACTAGTCCCTTGTTTGTTTTTGTTAAATTATAGGACTAAAGCTGTTACCTGTAAATTTAAATCATGTTTTTATTAAGTACTCGGTATCGGTATCAGCGAGTACTGAAATGTAAGTACTTGTACTCGTATTCCCAAAAAAGTGGTATCGGTGCATCCCTAATAATAATCCAGGAACCACCACAGCTCAAGCCTTTCAATTAACTGGAAACAACTGGAACACCCATGTCAATGTCCACAATTAAGCCAATTTTATTTTGGTAAGGACTGAGAGGAAAAAGGAAGAAGCCTCTGGTCCAAAATCGACAGTTTCAACATCGACTGAAATTTGCATAGGACTACATGGAAAAACCAAATGGTCAGACAAGACAAAGATTGAACTATAGAGCTAAGGAGTGAAGATGATCCCAACATATTCAACTAGACTTTTGTTGGAATGGATGAAGCGGGCTAACATTACGCTTCCTAAAGCTCCAGCCTAAACCCTATTGAAGACTTTTGCACTAGGCTTTAAAACTAGGTCCATGCCAGCAGATGCACTGTAATATTTCTGCCATGCAGAGTGGTCAAATATCCATTCAGAATGATACCATATACGTGTTTTCAGCTACCAAAGCATCTGGTCAAGATGTACCTTGCTAATGGACATTTAACCAAATATTAGTGGGGTGTGTACGTATTTAAGCCTATAAAGTAGATACACTCTTGAACCTGTGTGGATTTGAGAAAATCCAAATCTCAAACTGCTACACTGAGTACTCAAGCCATTAAAGATGTACGCTGTATCATTCCACCCAAGTAAAAGAACAGTTCAAATAAATAATTAAAAGCCCAAAATAACTATGACTTTGTCTTTTTTAGTTTATGCACACTTTCGACAACAACTGTATGTGGTGTCATTATTCATAAGCATGAATGTGGGTATGTTTCATCTACTCTATTTTAAAAGAGAAAAATTATTTCCCCAACATTATAGCATGATCAGTAAGGAATAGTTAATTAATAACAAAGCTACAAGCTTGCAAATTTATATTTTAAAAGGTAAAATGGTAATTCATACTTAATCACAGTTAAGATTAAAATCCAGTCTCAAAATACATTTCAATGGGCAAAAGTAATTTATAAGAGCAAATACTATGGAGTCAATGACCTCACCTCAGAGTCTTCAGTCTACAGTTTGGACTGTCCAGACCAGTTGATAGTAACGTCACTCCTGAATCATGCAGATGGTTGTTGCTCAGGTCCAGTACTGTCAAATGTGAGGGTTCAGACTTGAGAGCTGAAGCCACAACTTCAAAATGAGGGTCTAAGAGTCCACAGTTATGAAGTCTGTGAACACATATTAATGTAGTTTAATATTAAATTTATTGCAGTGGGCTTTCTAACACCCGGATTGAGATGTTGGGCTAATATCTTAATACAACAAATGTAAAAATGCAATATAGATTAACTGTTATCTGCTGCCATTTATGAAAAAAAAGTAATGAAAAAATTAATTATGAATATTTTTTTTAATTGAATTATCTCACATGTTTGATGCTTAGCTAGATAAAGTTTGGCTTAATGAACAACTCAGATTCTGGAACCAGTCTACCGGAGAAGGGCTGGACTCTGTTCCACTCTGAAGTTTCTCTGATTATAAGACAACTGGCTTATAATCAGGGCAACTTCAGAGTGTGGGCATACCTATTCACTGCAGTGGATGACAGGTTTATTTCCCCGTGCCTTTGTGTCGCTAATGGAAAGCAAATATCAGCCTGGCCTTCTTTAAATCCTTGACTAGGGTTGGTTGAAAATACCCCAGCTATGAACAACCATTTTGCCACTCAGTTGATTTCAATGCTTACGTGGGAGAATGATAGATGTCTTCCTGGATTAGCAGTGATATGGATGCTACACTAGTCTTTTAAAGTAAAGAGTGCAAGAAACACACTGTCAATTTACTGGTGAACATACACTCTGAGTAGTGAACCATGACTTAATTTGCCATAGTGCTGATCAATATGGTGGGATTAAAATTGCAAATAGAATGGCTACTTGGCTAACTGATGCAGTGAATGAAAGGGAGAACACCAATTAGTGTGTCTTGACGCATGCTTGATCATCCGAATGAACAAAATCATTTTCCATAGGAGAACCATTTCATCCCTCAGCCAAGGGACTTCTTCAGACATTTCTCCCACTGACAATGTTACATCCAAAAGAATGAAATCAACTTTTTGAGACGATTCACTGGATTATTCAACGGATTAGTGTGGCCCAGATAGAAAAACAAGAGGCGCAGAGCTGTATTTATACACTCTGGGGGTGGTAATCTGCTACACTGTTATCTAAACTGTTCACTCTTGGAGAAACAAGAAACTTATATGATGGCCTTCATTTATAGAAACATAGATACGTGCATAACCATCCACTTTCAGTAACTGGAGCATATGTAATCACTATGTAATATTAACTGCACAATCACTTCTTTTGACAAAGATGGTGATCTAACTTACATAGCCTTTCTGCAGTTCCTCACTGCTGGGAACAGCCTCAGTCTTCCCTGCTCTGATGTGTTATACTTCCTCAAGTCTAACTCATCCAGAACCTGCTCTGACATCTGCAGCATGTAGGCCAGAGCAGAGCAGTGGATCTCAGATAGCTCCTCCTCTGATCTGTTATCTGACTTGAGGAACATTTGAATGTCCTGATGGACTGAGAGGTCATTCATTTCCATCAGACAGTGGAAAATGTTGATGCTTCTGTCAGGAGAGATTTCCTCACTACTCATTTTCTTCAGGTTTTCGATGACACTCTGGATGGATTTTGAACTGTTGTCCGTCTGACCCAGCAGGCCTCCTAAGAGTCTGTGATTGGAGTCCAGACAGAGGCCATGAAGGAAGCGAACAAACAGGTCCAGGTGGCCATTTTTACTTTGGAGGGATTTCTCCATAACTCTGCCTAGGAAAACTTTCAGTGAACTCTTATCTTCACTGCTTTCATCGTACCTTTCTTTTTCGAAGTAATCATCATTTGTTGATTTATCTTCATCATCCCTATCATACATATCGAGATAATCATCTACATTATAATCATCATGACGATCGTCATCATCATCATCATCATCATCATCATCATCTCTATCATCGTCATAATCATCATCCCCATCATACATATCGAGATAATCATCTACATTATAATCATCATGACGATCGTCATCATCATCATCATCATCTCTATCATCGTCATAATCATCATCTCTATCATCATCATCATGATCATCTATATCATAATCATCATGACAATCGTCATCATCATCATCATCATCATCATCATCTCTATCATCGTCATAATCATCATCTCTATCATCGTCATCATAATCACCTATATTAAAATCATCATGACTATCTCGATCATCATCCTCATCATCATCATAATCTGATTCTTCGTGATTTTCATCTTCATCACTATCATATTTGTTATCACGTCCATTAGTATTTTTCTGCAAATCCTCACTGTTTTCTTTTCCTGGGAAGTCCTGCAGCACCTTGGTCTTCTTATTGGTGTAACAGTGGAACATGTAGACTGCAGCCAGAAACTCCTGAATGCTCAGATGAACAAAGCAGTAAACTGGTTTCTGGAAGATTCCAAACTCCTTTTTGAAGATCTCTGTACATACGCCTCAGTACACTGAGGCCTCTGAGACATCCAGACCACACTGCTTCAAGTCTTCTTGGTAGAACAGGATATTTCCTTTCTCCAGATGTTCATATGCTAGCCTCCCCAGCTTCAGAAGAACTTCCCTGTCAGCCTCCATCAGCTCCTGTGGACTTGTCTCAACAAACAATTTCTCATGTCCCTCATGGTATTTGTTCTTCTTCCTCTTTGTCTGAACCAGCAGGAAGTGTGAGTACATGTCAGTCAGGGTCTTGGGCAGCTCTCCTCTCTGCTCTGTAGTCAACATGTGCTCCAGAACTGTAGCAGTGATCCAGCAGAACACTGGGATTCTACACATGATGTGGAGGCTCCTGGATGTCTTCATGTGGGAGATGATTCTGCTGGACAGCTCTTCATCACTGAATCTCCTCCTGAAGTACTCCTCCTTCTGGGCATCAGTGAAGCCTCGTACTTCTGTTACCCTGTCAACACATGTAGGAGGAATCTGATTGGCTGCTGCGGGTCGGGAAGTTATCCAGATGAGAGCCGAGGGAAGCAGATTCCCCTCGATGAGGTTTGTCAGCAGCTCACTGACTGATGACTTCTGTGTGACATCAGACACAAGCTTCATGTTGGTGAAATCCAACAAAAATCTGCTTTCATCCAGGCCGTCAAAGATGAACAAAAGATTGCACATAGTGAGCTGCTCTGCTGTGACGCTCTGTAATGTTGGATAGAAAACATGGATCAGCTCCAGGAGACTGTACTGCTCATCTCTGACCAAGTTCAGCTCCCTGAATGAAAGCAGAACCACCACACTGATGTGTTGGTTCTCCAAGCCCTCTGCCCAGTCCAGAGTGAACTTCTGCACTGAGAAGGTTTTTCCAACACCAGCGAAGCCATTCGTCAGAACCACTCTGATGGGTCTCTGTTTATCAGGCAAGGCTTTAAAGATGTCCTGGCACCTGATTGGAGTGTCATGGAGAGCGTCTATTTTGGAAGCCGTCTCCAGCTGCCTCACCTCATGTTGGATACGAACCTCTTCACTCTGTCCCTCTGTGATGTAGAGCTCAGTGTAGATCTTGTTGAGGAGAGTTTTAGGTCCCGTTTCATCAGTTCCTTCAAGCACATGTTGACACCGTCTCTTCAAACTGATTTTATGTTCATCTGAAACCTCCTGTAAACCAACATTTGCTGAAAGACAGAAATGTGATACCGTCATCCTTTTCTGGAGCCATAACTCCTCTAAAATGAGTTATTTTTTCTTTCCATAATTAAACAATTTTGTTAGAAGACATAAAATAAATACAATTTTCCTATCAGTCTGCAGGGGGTCTACCAGTGTTTGTGATACATGAAAACGCAGAAACAGCAGACCGATCACTGCCTCAGTTCCTTCATCACTACATTTTTGAGGACTGCATTGTTTAAGAAGCAGAAAATAGCCATCTGTTGTCGTGGATTTCTGCTTTTAAAAACTACCGAAATCCTTCAGGAAAATATTCAGAATCTTGGTGTTTAACAGTCTAATAAATATCAAACTAAATAAATAAATAAATAAACTCCTCAGTGAATTGCCATCTTATTGCAGTGAATGGGTACTGTGTTTTCAACATTGGTTCGGGGTTCCCACCCTGAAATCAGGCCACAAGAGAATAAGGACGAACAGCCTGCCTGACCTGATTCTGAGAAGTTTTCTGTTATCAGACGTCTGTGCTAACGGCAGTTTGCACATAATAAACACAAATTTCAAGCATAAGGGTGTTCATAAGAGATGCATGTGACCAGGACACCCCTGGTGGCAGGTTGATGATTGATTTTGTAGTTTTATCATCAGATCTGCAGCCATTTGTTCTGGACACTCAGCTAAAGCGTGAAGCAGAAATGTTAACTGATCACCACCTGGTAATATGCTCATCAATCAGGTGGTGGGCAAAAGACTGGACAGATCTGGTGTACCCAAACATATAGTCATGGTGTACTGGGAACATCTGGCAGGGGAAGCCATCCGTTGGGAATATTGAGTCAGAGTGGACTGTGTTCCACACCTCATTGATGGCTGTCATGCAACACTTTCTCACTCCTAAAGTGTAACATTTTACAATAGGTGACAAATTGTCAACATATTACGCTTCCGGGCACCTAACACGTCCCTAAACGACGAGATCGGAAAAAAAAAAAAAAAAAAAAATCAGGAAACATGAGAACCGTTTGGAATCAATCTGCATGTGTTCATTCATTTTCAATTTCTATCGTTTCTATCATATATCGTTTATATCGCCCACCACTGCTTTGTATTAATGCCAGGTGTTTACCTTAAAATATTAAGCTCCTCGAGGTGACTGTTGCTATGATTTGGTGATATATAAATAAAATTGAATTAAATTTAATAGATATGAGGCCATTTGAGAGTGATTCTGAGTACAGATGTTGCTCCACATAGAAAGGAGCCAGTTTTAGTAGGTTGGGCATCTGACTAGGATCAGGAGGTAGGAGCTCCTCTACCCCTCCTAGGGGATGTGTTTTGGGCATATCCTTATGGCAGAGGGTTCCTGGACTCATTGGAGAGATTATATGTCTCAGCTGGCTTGAGAACAACTTAGTGTCTCCTCCAGTTTCATGAACCTGAAATGTTGGATTATTTCAAAACATAAAGCTAAGCAGTCACATTAGAAAAGGTTCTGTCACTCTGTTCAATTAAAAATGAAAGTGAAGTTTAGAATTTATTTCTTGGAGCAAATGCTGCTTGTTCTAGTTTTCCTGCTCTCCACACACAGAGAACCACCAGCATTCTAAAAGAATCAGTATGTTTATGCATTGGCACAACTGCATAGGTTCCATACCCAAAATATTACATTCTACAACCAAATATGATAGCATGAATCCCACTAAAATATTTATATGAAGAAAAGGAGTTCTATTATAAAACAAAAAAATAATACTTTTTTGAACATCTGTGCCGCAGTAATTATATTTCATCCATTTATCCACTCGCTTCCATTTATCCTTTTCAGGGTCATGGGGGAGCTGGAGCCTATCCCAGCGGTCATAGGGTGAGAGGCAGGGTACACTCTGGACAGGTCGCCAGTCTGTCTAACACACAGGGACAGACAACCATTCGCCCTCACATTCACACCTATGGGCAATTTGAACATTCAATTAACCTATATTTGTATGCTAATCAATAAATCAATTAAATCAATAAATCCCCACAAATTGCATGTCTTTGGACTGTGGGAGGAAGCCGGAGAACCCACGCAAACATGGAGAGAACATGCAAACTCCACACAGAAAGACCCAGGCCTGATGGTGGAATTGAACTCAGGACCTCCTTGCTGTGCGCTAACATTGCTAACCACCGTGCCACCGTGCTGCTGTGGAGAAATGTTAATATTTCCATTAGGTTTTTAGAAATGAGTCCATCAGCAGACAGCTGTTCAGTCTTACTTTGTACACAGCTGCTCTGATTAGCTGTCTGTAGTCCAGCTCTGGTTCTGGATCTTTTTCCACACTGGGGACAAGAGGAGTCTTCTGATGAAGCCAGCTGGTCCCAGTATGCAGAAATGCACTGTCTGCAGAACCAGTGTCCACAACTGGTAGAGACTGGATCCTTCAGGACGTCCTGACACACAGCACAGCAGGACAGCTGCTCCTCCTCACATACACCACTCCTTTTCCTCTTTCTTTGAACACATTTCTTTATTAGTAAAACATCCAGATTTGACATTATAATGCATTCTAACAGCCTTTAACTAACCTTTATTCTCACAGCATGGTGAGCTTTAGATGTAAATAAAATTAAAGAAAATTCTCATGGAAACAATATTTAAAACTTCAGATATTTATTTAATAAAACATAAAAACATTATCCTGGCTTCTCCCTCTGACACAATTTTCACGTACACACACACACACACACACACACACACACACACACACACACAGTGGGAAGAAAACAAAATTGTATGTCTGGCATGTACAAATTACAAATCAAATTCTTGTGCAGGATAAGAACATCGTTATGATCCAGAATCATGTCTGCTCTTTTTTTGTCTCCTCCCATAAGAGGAGTAGACCAAGTTGTGTGGTTTGTATTGTAAGCCACCAATTATTTTTGCAAATAGCTAATTGTGAATATTACATTGTATATAATTGAGCGCCGCAACAGTGAAAAGCTTTTTTTTTGTTGAACTTTTTTCTCCTTATTGGTTAATGGCTTTGTTTAGAGGTTTGTCTTCTGTTTGTTTTTATGTTTGGTTAGGTAACACTAGGCAATATTAGAGACTTTTGTTTCTTGTTTTGGCATTTTTCTCACTACTGACCCTGACAAACTGCTGAATGACCTTTTGATTTGCTGTGTTGCTGCCCTTTTCTTGGGTGTGGTTGGAGTTGGGAGTTGTGCATCATGTTATGTCCAGGTTACCCCTAGGATGGGAACTTAACATTAATGAGGCACATTCCCTGAAAAAGATGAGTCATTCTAACACTCTTTCACTGAGGTTTCTTGTGGGAAAGAGAAAAGAGAAAGAGGCAAAGCTGTCAATTTACTGGTCACTCTACTGATCAATTTCCAACTCCAACCTGTGGCCACAAAGCTGAAGGTAGGGACAGAAAGAACAAGCTTGCAGAAGCATCACCCAAAAAAGATGAACACCCTATGGTGTTTCACAGTCCAGCCTTATGCCCCCTTTCCACTATCACCTGCTCGGCTCAACTTTTCGACTCTACTCCACTGTGCTATGATAGTTTTCCATAACAACAACTGAGTAAAACTTCAATGTGGGTGGGCTTATTATAGCAATGCAGCCCAAAAGTCCCATGATGTTCTTTGTATGTGACACAAACCTAAGACAACAATGGAGGACATCGAGGCGATGGTATACCTGTGTTAACTGATGGTAAATGTCTGCACCACATCATTGCACTATAGTGTTGGTTTGTGTGTAACCATTTTCCTTTTTGTTGGGTTTAAAAAAAACCCCAAAACAAAACAAAAAATTGTATATTTGCTTGTTGTAGAGGAATCACTCTCATGACATCAGGTTCTTACTTTGTGTCTGAAGATCCAAGTTCATTACTGAAGTATGGAGCTTCTTCTTTGGACGAGTCACTCTTCATAGACATACAGCTGGATACCTGATATGCTTTTCTCTGATCTCTGCAAACAAAGATATTTTTATTAATTTCACTTAAAAATAAGATTTTTCCTCAAAGTTAGATGGACAGACTAGAGTTCATGGAACAGAAGAGCAGCAGGTAGTGCTGGTACTGCAGTCGAGTTGTTTCTTTTTCTCTCAACTCTTTCTCTGGTGAATAAAAACAGAATTAACTTTGCGAATGTCATCTACTTAATAAAAGTGTGAATCACAATGCAGTCAGCCACCTGTGGAACACATCATAGATGCTAGGCAATCTAAGCAGTATAGACTGCATATTCCCTGGTGGTGTCACTCGACTTGGTATTGCCTCTGTCTCTTCCTGTTCCAATAAACAGAGTTGTGAATAGCTTATTTGTATGGTTCATTTAATTAAAAACTCTTTCCTAATGTAATCTTCATGTGCTTTATCCAAAGACCAAACACAATTGAATCACCTACTAATTATATCTTAGTCTTAGCTTAGCTCATAGTCAACTCACTAGCAGCATGGCCTATTCCCCTGTCGCTGCTTCACGTTCCTGCTCTGTGTGTAAAATGTTTAGTTATTCCTCAGCTTCTTTTAGTTAATTCTGGTAGTTCTAATAAATGTAGCCTTTTTCAGCTCTGGAGGCCAGGACCAATGACTTGGAGACCCAGCTCCGAACCTTTGAAAAACACATGGCCAGCCAGGCCCCTGAGTAAAGGTGAGAAGGGGGCATAGGGGCCAGAGTAGGAGACATTAAGAAAAGGAAGGTCACTCCTCTGGTCCCCTTCCCAGTTGGATCAGGAGTGACACATTTAGCTGCATGTTCTCCTTAAATTGCTGGTGGTCTAAGTGGTGTCCAAAAAACAATGTGGGCTTTGTAAATAATTGGGAAACTTTCTAGGGAAAGGCTTGTCTTGTTAAAACAGTCGACATCCAAAGCTGGCTTTGGATTAACTCATGAAATGAAGAGGGAATTCTGGGCTTGGTAATATCCTGCTCTAACCAGGTTTCTGTGCGGCGGAATGTGGTGCCAGCGTGTGGGATGGTGCCAGTGTGTATGGCTTGCAATAAGACTTTAAGAGTTCAAGACTTCAGGCTGCCATTGCCAGCAAAGAGTTTTCATCCAAGTATTAGAAATTAACATTTTATTTTCAGTTATATAATTTGTCCAATGACTTTAGAGCCCCTGAAATTGTGGGATTGTGTTAGAAAATGCTTTAGTTTCTAATATTTTAATGCAATCTTTTCATTAAATCTATATTCTCTCTCTCTCTCTGCTGCTTTTGACCAGTTTGAGACGTGAGTCATTTGAATCAGGCCTATTTCCAGACTTGCTTTTCTTTCTTCTGGAAAAATGTGTTTACAGTCAAATGATGTCCTTGAGGTTTAAGTCTGGATTAAGTCTCTTCATAGAACAGAAGCTGCACCATTGACAATTTTTATGACAGCCTCCTGGCTACAGATTCAGGGGTGGGATCTAAGTTCTCTTAGACTAAACAGCTGCTTTTGACCCAGTGAATCATAATATTCTAATGTCACTATGTTGGGATTCATGCCACTACTCTGGAGGGGTTCAGATCATACCTGTCTCTGAGAACTTTTTGAGTTCATCTTTAAGATTTCAGATCTTCTGCTCCCTTATCTTGTGGGGTTCCACAGGGCTCAATACTTGGGCCTCTGTTTTCTCTGTACCTATTGCTACTTGGTTCCATTCTTAGAAAGCACAAATGGCTTTCTATTGTTATACAGATGATTCTAAGATTTATGTACCCCTAAATCAGATGGTTGCCTACAACAGAGTTAAGCTGAGTACCTCAAGAAAACTTAAGCATGAATGGCTTTAAAAAATAATAAATAAATACATTGGACATTCAGATTCATGTCGTGGTGAAATCTGGCTTCTTTCAACTAAGATAATCAGCTAAAATAAATTCCATTCCAACAAAAGACCACTTTAATACAGTAATTCAAGCCTTTATCACAACTTGGTTTACCATAACTTAACTCTTTGAGCTGCTGCACTTGTACCGTCCTTCCCAGTCACTCAGATCAGCTGACTAACTGCTCTTGGATGTGTGAGGATCAGATGAGTCATGGCATTGCCATACTGGGTCCATGATTGTGGAATTGATTGCCATTTCAGATTTCCTCTTCACTGACAATTTTAAAATCCCTTCTTAAAACCTACCTCTTCAGCTTTGTGTTTGACCCAGTTTGACAAGCTAATGTTCATTTATTTTACCTTTTTATACTTTTGTTTTACTCATGTTTAACTGTACCTTGTACTGTATTACTGCATTTTGCATTTTAATTTTATTGATTGTATAGTTTATTTTACATTTGTTTTATTTAGTTATTAAAAGTGTATTTTGATGCATTTCTATTCTTTTTTCCCTTGAGCACTTTGTTCAGTGGTTATTGCTTTTAAAGTGATTTATAAATAATCTTGGCATAAATCAATGAAGAGAGACCTATTGTTTCATAGTTATCCACTCTAACTTTTGATCTCTGCAGAAGATGATTACTCAGTTCTGAAATTAGTTCTTACCCTGTGTCAGAGGGTCCAAGTTCATTACTGGAGTATGGAGATTCTTCTTTAGACTTGTCACTCTTGATAGACACAGAGCTGGATACTGGATATGGTATTTTCTGATTTCTGCAAAAACAACCATGTTTTCATTCATTTCACGCAAAAAACTCATCGATTACCATTCAAATGTCTGTGAATGAATATCTGATCGTTACTGAGGAAAAGATGGTACACCAAAAGTGGCTTGGGTTTTTTGCTACGTAGAACTAAGGCTGCCACAAACGATTATTTTGATAGTCGACTAGTCACCTTTTATTTTTGTGATTAGTCGACTAATCAGATCATGCACCCATTGGACATAAAACGTACAGCTCATTGCACCAGCACGCATCTGCTCTTATATAACTATCATTAGCTTACAGCTTGAAGTGTTTAAGGTATGTGCTAACTTCTCATCTCACACTTCTGTTTAATCCATTTTCTGTTTGCCGTTTATTCAGTTGTGTAAAAACTAGAACTTTAATCTCAGCCAAACCGATTTACTCAGGAACAAATAAAACACTGAAAAAAGCCAAACAATAACATTTTTATGTTATCCAAACTATATCATGTTTAACCTGGGTAGCGAAAGACAGCGGTGGGTTTGAAAACGATTTGCTGGGAGTTCGGTGTTCTCACCAGCTCTAGTACCCCAGCTAGATGGTAAATGGTAAATATTTATTTGTATTTATACAGCGCTTTACTAGTCCCTAAGGACCCCAAAGCGCTTTACATATCCAGTCATTCACCCATTCACACACACATTCACACACTGGTGATGGCAAGCTACATTGTAGCTACAGCCACCCTGGGGCGCACTGACAGAGGCGAGGCTGCCGGACATTGGCGCCACCGGGCCCTCTGACCACCACCAGTAGGCAACGGGTGAAGTGTCTTGCCCAAGAACACAACGACCAAGGCGACCTTCCGATTACAAGGCGAACGCCCAACTCTTGAGCCACGATCGCCCTAGCTATCGAGCTGGTGGTTAACGGACGTCTCCGAAAACGTCAGAGCGCTTTTGAAAATATGTGGTGTCTTGAGAAACTGAGCAGATATTTGAGGTTTACACAGTTACATTGCAGCAGCTGCAAGCCGGGCGACAGTGATCGCAAAGAAATGAAGCATGTTGTGGAATATGAGGAAAGCCACGCTCCACTTCCACACCATTTATTCATTAGTGCGGAATTGGAGATTGGACCACATCCGTAGAAACAGCAAAGCTGTGTTCTTGTATTTCCATCATTTACTTAATTGCTTAAATCAAATTACATCAAAAACTTCTGACACAACTTCATCTACTTCCAAGGTGCATGGAGAGGATGAAAGAATTCACAATGCAGGAACTCCAGCAACACTTGAGGGACGACCCTGATGGAGGCCACAATCTGAAACGCATTGGTCAATTATTAAAGTTGTTGATCTTCCCTCAAGTGTTGCTGGAGTTCCTGCATTGTGAATTCAAATTACATACAACAATACAAATATTTGTAGGAAATATTTTAACATAAAGTTAACCATTGAGAACAAAAAATGAATAGAAATAATGAACATAAATCGTAAAGGAGTTAGCAGTAGTTCTCTTACCTTTTGTCTCCAGATCCAGGTTCAATACTGAAGGTTAGGAAATTTCCTTTGGACTGTTCACTCTTTATGGGCAGACTGCTAGACCCTGCAGACTCTGGTTTATCTGTCTCTTCCTCTACAGGAACACTCATCATGAATCTGAGAAGCAAACCACAAACACTGACGGTGAACTCAGAACAAAGTGCCAGTACAAGCAAGTCTGTTAAGTCAAACAAACAGGAAGAAAATGAAGCGCCACACCCCAGAACTGAAGAAGCTGAAGGGTCGTCAAGCAACCTAAAGAAGTCCAGACACTTTTCTTTCCAAGCTCCTTAGACGAAGCGCCACACGCACAATATCCTGCTTTTATTTTGGCGCGTCTCACTTCTCTTCCTTTTTGTACCTGTATGGTTATGCAGGCTACGGTTCAATATGCGGTTGAGATTCATCATGCTTTTAGTGCACCTCGTAAATTCGGTGAACTATACTGCGCAGCAGCTGGACAGTGTAGTGGGAAGACCAGACACCTGTGGAGCGGAAATCACAAGTCCTGGCTAAGCCCTCCATGCCAAACATCCAAGCCCTGCAGGCTTCGCCCGCAACTCTGTACGATTGTATATATGATCAATAAAGCTCGTTTCCTCTTCCATAAGACTTCCCTGACTTAGAGGCTGGCAGGAAAACAAGACTGTTGTGTTAACACCCACCTTGCCTCGGCTTCACATTTCCTGCTTCTGCTCTCATGCGTACTTATGATTAGTGATGTGACGTTCGAGGCTTCGAAGCTTGTGTCGAGTAATGGAGGGGGCGTTTCCGCGATGCGCGTAACGAGCAATGACTGCAGAAAACAGTCGACGGTAACGAGGCTCGCTTCACTTATGGGAGGAGCTGAAAATGATGACATCGCTGCCCGGCTGTACCACGTGACTGGTTCATGAAGTGGTTCGAACTTTGCCGCGAGCTATGACAGCGATATAAACCCCTCAGACTTCATTCAAAATGTGGGTGTTTGATGGAGAGTTACGGTTAGTGAGAGTTTGGAGACAGTTTGGAGGTTTATGACAGTGAGGAGAGAAAGTCAGGAGAGGATGGAGCCAGCTAAGAAGAGGAGGATGTCCTCCCCTTTGTGGGAACATTTTGATCTTATTCCTCCCAACAAGGTATGTACATTTCTACAGATGATGTATTTTCATAATACTGATGGTGCAATACAATGTATGTTAAGCTGTCTTTACTTTTGTAAAAGGTGAAGTGTTTGCTATGTGCCAGGGAGCTGGGATATAACAACAACACCTCACCCATGCTCAGGTGCTACAGAGCTTATGAGAATAAGGGGAACACCGATTGTGGAGCAAGACCAGGTGAGCCATCAAATGCCATGATAACATAGCATGCAGTAATGTTACTAAATGATATAACAATATTAAACAACTGTAATAAGTTATGTGTGCTATTTATATTTGTGCTTTGTTTTTATTGTCTTTCTTCAGGAGAACAATCTCAAATAGATGAAGACCTGGTTAGCATGGTGACTGAGGACTCCCAGCCATTTAGCATTGTGGAGGACAAAGGATTTAAAAGATTTGTTAAATCATTAAATCCTAGATATGTTCTCCCCACTAAAAAGGCCATAAAAGCAGTGACAATTTAGTGTAGCTGTCCATACCTCAACGTTACAAAAGCACCACCACTGTCCACACCCCAACCACACCTCACTTCACAGTAAATGATCCATTTTAAGCATTTCCAAATGATCATTTTCCATACTCCCAGTATAAATATACACAGTATACTGCCATCACTACAATATACATGTTTTACACACTCCTTTTGTTGTTGACATTTACAGGCTGTGTGCAAAATGCCACACTGTTCAAATTCATGCCAACTAATATTTTTACGTCCAGTAGATGTCCTACTAGAGCAAATGAAGCTTCAAGACGCTTTGTGCTGGAGTGAACCAGCTTCAGCGCTTCATGAAGCTTCATCTGCCCATCACTACTTATGATACTTCATCAGTCGCATACGAGTTACTGATCTGATTCAGAGTACGCTCAAACTTCCCACCGCGGTCAAGCGGGTCTGTCACTACCCGATTCTTAGCGGAAAGCTGCACCTTCTGATTTTTATTGGCGGTTGGGAAAGAAGTAACTGTTACATTACCGCCACCAACTGGTATGTATGGCATTATTTTTGTGCCACTATTCTGAGCGCATGTAAAAAAAATTGCATGTGCAAGTCTCGCATTTTGAAGAGAAATTTATTTTGAGCAAAGAAAAGCTAAATTTGAGTGAACAAAATGCATTACTGCGTGCAAAAAATGTATTTCAGTGTTTGCTATTATCCACACACACACACAATAGCAGCCCCTCTCTCTCAGTTTTTGCATTTGCACTTGCTTGCAATGTGTTGCTCGTGCTCTCAACATTTCTGCTGTTGCGCGTTCAACTCTTTCTGTACACCGTTATATTTGTGCCACAAAACCAGCCAATCACAGACTTGGATGCAAAAAAATCTGATTAGCTGTTTTGGTCTCCAATCAGCTCGAAATGATGACAGTGGACCTCAGGAGACATCCCTCAACTCTGCCCCCCCTCACCATATCAGACAGCCCTGTGTCGAATGTGAAGATCTTCAAGGTCCTGGGTACCACCATCTCCCAGGACCTGAAGTTGGAGACCAACATCAACTCCATCCTCAAAAAGACCCAGCAGAGGATGTACTTACTGAGACAACTGGGGAAGTACAGTCTTCCACAGGAGCTGCTGATCCTGTTCTACACTGCAGTTATTGAGTCTGTCCTGTGCTCCTCCATCACAGTCTGGTATGGTGCCGCCACTAACGTTGGCATCCTCGAAAGAGGATGCCAACGTTCACATTTTGGACAGAGAGGACAGATGGTTTGAAAGAGGAGTGAAAGAAGCCATTTACGTCCACTGTGAGCGACCACCTTTGAACAGAGGCGGTGGTTTACGACACCAACTGTCTGCCATCTATAATCCAGTTTTGAGATCCCTTCCCAGACGCCTTAACGCCCACTCACATCCTGGGCCATCTGACCTCAGGAAATCACATGATAGGGTGGGGCCAGGTTTCACAATGAGCTCACCCAAAACCCTGGCTGATTGGGACCCACACCCGCTTTCACACCTTGGCTCATGTGATTAGGTAGAGGATCATCAGGGGGTCCTTTGTCCCTCTTTGGGGGGAAACTCCCACTGGGTTTAAATCTGGGACTCTCCACCACTGATCCTTAGAACTGAAGAAGCTTCTCGGATGAGAGGTGAAACGTCTTCAAGCAACTCAAGAAGTCGAGACGCTTTTCTTTCCAAGCTCCTTAGACTACCATGACAGTCTCCAGTTCGAGGGCTGCTGGGAGCACTATTTTGATACCAAGCTGTTCTACAGCAGGACCACCTCCAGTCTCAGACTTCCTCTGAGACTGAGACTATTGAACATCCTTATCATCACTCCCATTACAGCGGCTGAATCTCAGAGATGTTTCTCCACCTTAAAGAGAAGCAGACGTTCCTGTGAGATGAAGGACCGGAACGTCTGAAAGTCCTCGCCTTCCTTTCATGGAGAGGAGCCACCTCCTTCCTACCTCCTTAAAGCCTTTATTTTCTCCTTTACTCAATCATCGTCTCCTCTGTCCTCCCTTTCTTTTTTTACTTCCTGTTCTCCCTTTTCCTTTTATCATTTATTTTCCTTGATCTGACCTCCTTCAATCCTGTTTCCTTCCATCAGTCCCCTGTCCTTCTCTCCTTCCTCATAGTCTTGTTCGATGAGGTGAGCCTATTTTTTGGGTTTATTTGAACATAAAATATTAGATTTACGTGTGTTTAGTAAATAATTCTTTTTCACTGACACTTTTTCATCTCCCAGTTTTACTACATTTTAAATAAGACCAGAAGAAGCAGCAGGAAGCAACAAAAATCGATCTTTGCCATTCCTTGCCGAACTGATAAAGTAACCTTAAAATGCAACGTTTTTGGACATTGGACTTGTTTTGCCTGCATACAAAATATAACCACAGTTCAGCAGTGGCTGAACTTGTTGGATGTTGTTTTATTTGTCAAAAAAAGAAAAAAAAGGAATTCCTACTAAAAGTATAAAGAAGAAAACAGCTGAAAGACTTTATTAAAGTCATTTTATTCATTAAAATGTAAATTTGGGATTTCTTTGTTTTGACTTTCAAACTAAATTTGACTCTGTGAGCTTTTTGATTTGACAGATGGGATGAAAAGTGAAACAGCCTGAAGGAGGCTACAGAGAGCAGAGCTCACTGACTGAGCTGTTTGTGACACCTCAGCATCTTTTCCAGTTTCTCTGCTCATTTCGTGTGTTTAAAAAAAGGAAAGTTTCCCGTTTCAGATGTTTGATCTGTCTTCTCTGTAGGATTTTACCTTGAATGTGAACGCAAGTGACTGCAAATCACTGCTTTGTCTGCTTTTTGTGGACATTTTACTAACATCACAGGAAGCCATGAAAGATCAGGGAACGGCCTCTCTGCTGGATGACATGAGCTGACTGGGAGCAATGAGAAACACACTGAGGCCTCCTACAGGACATATGAGGAACAGCAGGGATGTTTGAAAAAAACGACCTGAGATCAACTGTAAGTGCTAAAAAAAATAAACATCCACAATATTTAACGTTCAGTTTCTTATGATGGTTTTTATTATTTTATTTTTATTTCATGCCAACTAGGTAGACAACAGTGATAGGCAACATATGCAGTGCCACAGGCACGTGCAGAGGGGGGAGCTAGAGGTGCTTGAGCACCTGCCCCTTTCCTGATGGGTGCCCAAAGTGCCCTTTTCTTGAGGCAACTTTTTAAAAAAAATATATATATTTTTTTTTAAATGTGTGTGTGTGTGCGGAGTCCTGTCTGTGCCCCTCGACAATAATATTTAACTATTAATCACAATTTGCTAAATAAAAGGATCTGGCTTGCATCAGTCACATGATCACCATTAACCAATGATCGCCCTTGACGGCAGAACGCGCTGGTTACGAGCCGGGAACGAGCTCACAAAGAGCACGCGCATTTTTAGCGGTCCAGAGCTGTAGCAGAAACACAAATTACCTCAGACACACAGACTGATGCGACAAAACCAGTAAGTAGGTGTACAGCGCACACTGTAGTGTATAGCACACAGGAGTATTAGCTTATTACGTACACGTTGGTAAGTTGTCTTGTGACAACTGACGAACTGAAACAAATGAGCGTGCTGTGTGTGCAACAGCGCGACAAACATTACCTGTCCTTTTATTAACTACACAAGTAGTGCTGGTCACAGCTGCTGGCTGACTGGGTAAGGCCGTCATGGGTCTGTAGTTCTGTCACCGTTTTAGGGAACATATTTAGTTTTAAAGTAAGTTACTGGGCTTTTCCTGCCTTTCTGGAGGGATTATATTTCACTAAAAACGATCTAATATGCATGTCCACATAATTATGGATTATTATAATTATAATATTTAAAAAACATACGCTGTATTTTAAGGAACATACATTAAGACACAGATTATAGTAGATTTATATTTTAAAATGCTGATTTTATAGCAGTAAAATTTTGTATCTCTACAGTTAAAAAATGTAATAAGCTTTCTCCCTGCACAGAGTGGTTAGTGAAACAAATGGAATCATCATAAATACATTATTTCATATTTATTATTGTTTTTCTCTCATTGCTTTATTATTGTAGCTCTAGTAATAAATAATAATGGAAGGATTCTGGATCAGCACCATGATGCCTACATTATATACAGTATTCTGAAGGTCTAAAATGTCCCTGTGTGTGCGTGCATGTGTGTGTTTTATGTATATGGATTTTTTTATATTATTACTCATGATATAACATTGTCCAGACATGGCTGGTAAGGACATGAGGAGGAAACAGTAGGAGCTGTGTGAGGCTACTAAAGGCAGTGGATCCCTCAGCAGCTGGATTACAAAGAACACAGGTAACATTAACATGTACCAGTTGTTGGAGAGGTATTCAAGTATAAAAATAATAATAAGCACAACTGGAATGTTTTGCTTCTATAACATTTTTCTGTCATCATTTTATTATAGATTAAATGCAGCAGTTGTTAGGTGTGGATAATTATATAATAGTTTATTGCAATAGCAAGTTGTGCCTTGTTCTCAGATAGACAGCAAGTGGAGAGTGATATGTGAAATGAGGGGATGGAAAGAAGAAGAGAAGCAGCGTGATTCACAGGCAGAGCCTTGTTTATTTCTCACAGTTTTTTGTTGCTTTGTGGTTCCATTTTCTTATGTTCTTTGCATTTAGTTATTATCTCATAACACTTGTTTAATCAGCTACCATCTCTCCTATGAACATTTTAATGTCTACAGTCTCAGATCAGCACAGCCCTGCACTCCAGCACTATCAGCAGCAGGAGCAGCAGCAACCCCTCAACAGCAACATTGTACCCATCAGGTCAAACATAGGCTACGTTTGCTTTGCCTTGTTGCCACCTCACAACAGTAATGTAGTATGATGCGATCCCATATTAGATTCTTGATGAATGTGTGTTGTTGTTATTCAGCCTGGTTCAATGTGCCCCTTTTTAACTTTGAGCACCCGCCCCTTTAAACATCTCTCCACGGCCCTGCAGTGCCATGTGCTACAGACACATTTACATGTTTCTACGAGTGTTATAACCAAACTGTTACCAACACCCTGCACCATTTTATTCAACATGGGAAAACATAAGACTATGATTGATGCTTTTGCTGCTTATTAGTTAAGAAACAAGCATTATGATCCCTCAGTACAATCATATTCTGGTTATAACTGCATTAAAAAAAAACAATTGAGTCACTATTTTCAACTTATATGGCTGAAACATTTTCAAATGAGTGAAACAGTAAGAGCATGTGGAGAGTTTGGAAAATCACATTAAGAAAGAGAAATCAAATCAATCAAATCAAACATTTGGATTAATTTTAAAGAGCTTAGACTTGTTGAAAATGCAGAGGAGCTGGTTGTGAACAGAGCTTCAGAGAAACAGACACACATCTATCTGACTGGTGAAAACTGATGAGATTCATTGTTTTAACTTAATTCTCCCTTTGTTGGTGCTTCAGGCTGGTCCCAGCCTCTCAGCACTCAGCTTCATCCAATCCAGGGGAGCAGCACCTACAAAGCAAAGTCTCCTAAGACGCTAAATGATTTTTGCTATTCTCTTACCTCTCACCTGTCGTCTTAGTGACTGTTAAATGAAACCCTGATTAAGATGCCAGATATTGTTTTGTGTCAAGTGGTCCTAAGCACCTATTTTATCATCGGACTTAGTGTTTCTTCACCTTGGAGCGTCTACACTGTCTACCCATCTAAAATCTTAAGCTATCATTCACTGTTATATATAACATTAATTATATTCACTGTGAAGCTTTAAATGGCAAAAATAGAAAAAAAAACATGTGGATCCTGGAATAATCGTAGCTTCCATCTTTAAAGGACTGAAGAGGAAGAAGTTTACAAGGAATCATTTAGAACCGTTTAAAACATCATCTGACTGAATCCATGAATCTGAAAACATGTTTCTGGGTGAAAGAGACGTACACACTCAACTATCTGTTCAACAGTCAGAGCGTTTCTCTGTGTGTGAATGTATGTGTAAATGGCTTGTATTTATATAGTGCTTTACTAGTCCTTAGGGTGGACAGTCATCCACCCATTCACACACTGGTGATGGCAAACTACATTGTAGCCACAGCCACCCTGGGGCGCACTGACAGAGGCGAGGCTGCCGGACACTGGCGCTACCGGGCCCTCTGACCACCACCAGTAGGCAACAGGTGAAGTGTCTTGCCCAAGGACACAACGACCAAGACTGTCCAAGCCGGGGCTTACTAGACGAACACCCAACTCTCGAGCCACGATGGCCCGGTCGTCAGATTCACTGAACCATAGTGAACTTCTGATCCCTCTAAAGAAGCCTGGAGTGTAAATCCAGGATAAAGAGGTTCAGTGAATGTGGTTTTGAAGGTGTGGAGCTCAATCAGAATGTCAGAGGAGACTCTGTAGAAAGACACAGTGCCAGCAGGACAGTCCACGTACACTGCTACTCTGTTAGAGCCAGAGGAGGAGGAGATGATGGATGTTTCCATATGATTGTGTCTGGCAAATTGAGGACCATCATCAGAGCAGCACAGACTCCAGGACTGATCATTAAATCCAAACATACAGTCAGTACTGTTTCCTTTCCTTCTGATTCCTCTGTAACTCACTGATATATCAACCCTTCCTGTCCACTCGACCTCCCAGTAACAGCGACCAGTCAGACCATTTGTACACAGCAGCTGAGGATGAGCATCAAATCTGTCTGGATGATCAGGATATGACTGAACCTCCTCCACACGTGTCGCCTTCCTGTTGTTGTCAGACAGTTTGAGGTTTGTGTTCACTGTGTTTGTGTCGATTGTGAGTTGACAGGAATCTGATGGAGAGAACAAACAAAATCCAGCTGCAGTTATTGATCCATCATCTGTTCATTGATTGATACTTTGATGATGACTCCTGACATCAGAGATGTGAATGAGTGATGTGACAGTTTGAAGATGGTTGAATTTGTGCTGCTTTGTTTTCATGAATCACATTAAAAACACACTTACACGTCCTCAGACCTGGTCTCAACCATCGGACTCCAGCAGGCCCCTCCCTGAAAGGAGGAGAGGAGTCAGACCAGCGCAGTCAGCATGCACACATGGACATTACATGGCTCTCATACACATACTGTTAGACACTGATGAGGACACAGTCCAACATTTTCACAAATACACTTCAATCCATACGTGGATCATACTGCTGATGATTTAGACTGATCCTGGATCTGTCAGTACACCGCTGTATTGAATGAATTATGACCGATTCCAACTGACCTTCATTATCTTTTTATTCCTCTTCTGTTTAGCTGGAAAAGACACCTCCCTGCCTT
Source organism: Oreochromis niloticus (assembly GCF_001858045.2). NCBI lineage: Eukaryota > Metazoa > Chordata > Actinopteri > Cichliformes > Cichlidae > Oreochromis > Oreochromis niloticus. The sequence continues at coordinate 69,102,131 of NC_031967.2, read as the reverse complement.
TGCTGCCAGCTGTTTTTCTCCAATTGGTGTTAGTTTGGTTACTGTGCATGACCTCTGACCTCTGAGTGAGTGCTATGTTGTTTTCATATGTTTTAATGCCGCCTGAAACCTGCTCATGTTCTGATTTAACAGCAGATTTCTCCACATGCGCACAGAAGATTTCTGCCTCTGTCACATATAGAGTGGACCATATGTTTGTTTTTGAATAGATTTCATGTGGAAACTATTAAGGGATCAGTGTATTTCCTCAGCAAACACTCTGATCATCATGTTAGTGCAATGAATTGTTCTGCTGTCAGCTGACTTCACTGAGAGTCACCTTTCAGCCTCGTTCTGTCCTCTGAAAGTCTGAACATGTATTTGTCATTAACATTACGTCCATTCTGAGTTACTGTCACATTACTGACAACTCAAAGAGAAAGGGCAAACCACAATTAAACAAATGCCAATTAACTACCTCTCCATGGCATGAAAGCCCCTTTCAGGTATCATTACCACTAAGCTGAGTAGGCGCATGAGTCAAGCACAGCTCTGATACTGCCTCATAGAGCAGGACTGGACTGAATACAAGAAAACTCTACACTCAATGGACATCATTTGCTAATTCTACTATAATAATTTTAATTATTATTAATAAAGTTACATTTTAGTTATCATTTGCAGTAAAGACACATGTTCAGCTCTCTCTTCACCATAGTGGAGGGTGAAACATTCACACCACTGCAGCCCAAATTAGTCTGTCTTAAGGTTTTTAAGGTTGAGGTTATTTAAGATGAGTTTTTGAACTGCATGGAGATTCAATTCAATCTAATATATTTTTGATATAACGTCACAACAACAGTCAGTTAAAAAAATTTGTTTCCAAACCACCTGACATGTTTCGATGATTTGCTTATGTAGTGTTCTTAATGTCATACATTTACCACTACTGAGAACTGTGTTGCCCAACACTTTGCTAATATATGTATCTGATGTTATGGTTACATTTGATCAGCATTTTCAGTGTTGTTGGACAGTAATTTTTAAAAACTTGTAAATAGTTAAAATATATGTTAAAAATGCCAATAAATGAATAATTTTGTGTGACTGCAAGAAATTATGTTATTACACATTTTCTAAAAGAATCAAAGCATCACTTGATCTGACCTGATAATTGTAGAGTCTGAACTCTTCAGCATATTTAGATCTGTATCATTTAAGTTGTTGTTACTCAGGTCCAGCTCTCTCAGGTTACAGGACGGGGATCGGAGAGCTGAGGACAGAGCTTCACAGCTTCTTTCCGAGAGGTTACAATCACACAGTCTGAAAACACAATGAGAGCAAACAAGAGAAAATTACTTCTTATCACTTCTCAACCCACAGGTAAAAGCTTTCAGTACAGTGACATATAGCTTACAGAGCTTTGTTGGAGGCTTTGACCACTGGCAGCAGCCGCAGAAGAGCCTCCTCTGAAGCAGAGTATTTCTTCAAGTCAAACACATCCAGATTTTTTTCTGATGACAGCAAGATAAAGGCCAGAGCTGACCACTGAGCAGGAGACAGTTTATCTGTGGAGAGAGTTCCTGATGTCAGGGACTGTTGGATCTCCTCCACTAGAGAACGATCATTCAGTTCATTCAGACAGTGGAGCAAATTTATGCTTTGCTCTGCAGACAGATTCTCACTGAGCTTCTCCTTGATGTATTGGACTGTTTTCTGATTGGTCTGTGAACTACTTCCTGTCTGTGTCACCAGACCTTGTACGAGAGTCTGATTGGTCTGCAGTGAAAGACCCAGGAGGAAGCGGAGGAACAAGTCCAGGTGTCCATTTGGACTCTGTAAGGCCTTGTTCACAGCACTCTGGTGGAGAGATGGTAGGCCTGGTTTACTTAAAGATGGCCGCCAGGAGGTTGTTTGTTCCAGCAGATTGACTCCAGAGTTGATGAAGGTCAGGTGGACATGAAGAGCAGCCAGAAACTCTTGAACACTCAGATGGATGAAGCAGAACACCTTGTCCTGGTACAGTCCTCTCTCCTCTTTAAAGATCTGTGTGAACACTCCTGAGTACACTGAGGCTGCTCTGATATCGATGCCACACTCTGTCAGGTCTGATTCATAGAAGATCAGGTTTCCTTTCTGAAGCTGATCAAAAGCCAGTTTTCCCAGAGACTCAATCATCTTCCTGCTGTCTGGACTCCAGTGTGGATCTGTCTCAGCTCCTCCATCATACTTGACCTTCTTCACTTTGGCCTGAACCACCAGGAAGTGGATGTACATCTCAGTCAGGGTCTTGGGCAGCTGTCCTCCCTCTCTGGTTTCCAGCACATCCTCCAGAACTGTAGCAGTGATCCAGCAGAAGACTGGGATGTGGCACATGATGTGGATACTTGGTGATGTCTTGATGTGGGAGATGATCCTGCTGGCCTGCTCCTCATCTCTGAATCTCTTCCTGAAGTACTCCTCCTTCTGTGGGTCACTGAACCCTCTGATCTCTGTCACCATGCCAACACAGTCAGGAGGGATCTGATTGGCTGCTGCAGGTCGTGTGGTTATCCAGAGACGAGCAGAGGGAAGCAGTTTCCCCTTGATGAGATTTATCAGCAGCACATCCACTGAGGTGGACTTTCTAGGATCAGTTAGGATTGTAGTTTTGTGGAAGTCCAGAGGAAGTCGAAACTCATCCAGACCATCAAAGATGAACACAACCTGGAAGTCTTCAAAGCTGCAGATTCCTGCTTCTTTGGTTTCAGTAAAGAAGTGATGAACAAGTTCCACCAAGCTGAACTTTTCCTCTTTCAGCACATTCAGCTCTCTGAAAGTGAATGGAAATATGAACTGGATGTCCTGGTTGGCTTTGTCTTCAGCCCAGTCCAGGGTGTATTTCTGTGTTAAGACTGTTTTCCCAATGCCAGCCACTCCCTTTGTCAGCGCTGTTCTGATTGGTTCATCTCTTCCAGGTGAGACTTTAAAGATGTCTTCTTGTCTGATGGTTGTTTCTGGTCTGTCTGGTTTCCTGGATGCTGTTTCAATCTGTCTGACCTCATGTTCATCATTGACCTCTGCAGTCCCTCCCTCTGTGATGTAGAGCTCTGTGTAGATCTGATTCAGAAGGGTTGGGTTTCCTGCTTTAGCGATCCCCTCAAACACACACTGGAACTTCTTCTTCAGATTAGATTTAAGTTTATGTTGACCAATACCAGAAAGCTGCTCTGAATGGGAAGGAAAAGAAAGAAGAAAATGTATATAAATTCACATGTATATAAATTCATGTTTTATTAAATGCAAATTCAATCTTAATTCCCTAAAAAATGAGTCATTGAACACATGTATCAGTCCGTCTGTTATGACATTACTTAATGTCTCATTTATTCAGCAGTTAAAATCCTTTAGAAATCCTCTTACTGCTCTGCAGACGGTCAGCCAGCTCCTCCTGCTTCATTCTCCTCATAAAGTCCACTGTGATCTTCACAAATGCCTCTCTGCTGCCCATCTGTTCATCATCCTCCCTCTGACTCTCTAAGCATTCTGGGTAATCTGGACTCAGAACCTTTTGCATCTTCTTCAGCTCGTTCTTCACAAAAGTGATGATTTTGTCCTGCAGCACCTGGAACAGAACACTTTATGAATGAATCATACATCAGATCCATAATTTATAATCTCTTTGTGCTATTTGCATATTTTTACTGTAAATTTCTAAGTTAAATCTGTAAATGTTGTAACCCGTAATTTGTAAATACTGTAAAATCACTGTCATTTAATGGTCGGGCATTGCATTGCACAGCTACAAGCATTTCACCTCATGTCATACTGTGTATGGTTGTGTGTGTGTGACAAATACAATTTGAATTTGAATGTTGGACACACTGACAATCCACTGGTCTATAAAGAGCAGCACAGAGATGACTGTGAACAGAATAGATGTACATGGAGTCGTTATACATGTACAGACCATAAATATGGAGTCCAGGTGTGTTCGATGCTTCTGGGCAGACTGACCACTGGGAACCTCTGAGCTCTCCTGGTCCACTCTGTGGAGGAATCATGAAGAGTTAGATCACATTGATTCTGTTCACAGAAAGACACACAGAAATTAAAGTACACATAGATGCTTTTGGTGTGCAGTGTATCCCCCATCAGTAAACATAAAATAAGTCTTCATTTTCATTAAGATTTCTGTGCATGTTGATTTAGAACTTTTTTTCCCATCTTATCATGATTCTAGTATTTTAACTTAAGCTTTGTTGTGTTTTTTAATGTCTTGTTCTTTTTTCCATCATCTGTGGAGTTTTTGGTGTGTGATGAGGTTTCTTTGCTGGGGATGGTTTTCATTAAACTTAATTTCCTATTTTGAGTTCATTTCTTGCATGTTTAATCCATCAGTATTTACTGTGTTCTGCTTTTATGTGGCACTCTGTTCAGTTGTTTTTCTTCCTGGGTCAGTGAAAGGTTCTGTTATTTATTTCCTGTTTTACTTTGAACTTTCATGTCTTGCTTTTACTTCCTCCTGTCATCAGCTCTCTGCCACTCGCTGGTTATTCCTGTTCTCTGTTAGTACACAGTTTACTTAAACTACAGTTCAATCTTGTATTTTTCATCATACTTCTCAATTTATGGATAAATGTTCACTTAAAAAAGACAACAGACAAAAATGTATTATTGTAGGTTCTACCCTACAGTATAAAGTGTATTGAGGTGACTGTTGTTGTGATTTGGCGCTGTATAAATAAAACTGAATTGAATTGAAGACACATTTCACCAGTTATGAAAACTAGTTTTCTGTGTGGAAAAAAAATAATTAATTCCATCCGGACATCAAAGCAGCGCTCACGTGGAGTCACACTCACAAAACTATTTGTCCTCCCCCATCCAGCAACACCTGAAACACCTGAGTGTAAGTTCCTCTCTACGCTGTCTTTGAAGCAAACCACAAAGGAGGCACCTGCTGGAGCAGCTGAAGTCCTACAGATACTCCACCTCTTCAACACAGAAACACTTCCTACAGCATCCATTCTTTACACTCTGACTGATGTGATTGTGGAAACACTCCAACACACACACACACACGAACACAGAAATGTGTGTGAAAAAAAGCTAAGCTGATAATAAACATGATGTACAATTTATTCACAAACCCTGAGTCACAACAACATTTACACACACATTACCTCTCTGCAGAAGGAGAGAGGCCTGATTTCCATACTAAAGACAGTTTTTGTTTATAATATAAGATTTTATTTTTTCAGGATTTTATGCAATTAAGTAAGAGACAATTGGAAATTAAAAAGCAATACGCAAATCTGGAACTGGATTTACAGATGTTGGAGAAAGAAAGATAAGATAGAAAAAAAGCTGCAGCCGCTACGACAAAAGCAGAGGTTCTAGAAGCTGCAGCAGGTATTGAGCAACAAAAGGGAGAAAGCGTAAAAAGCTCAGTCCCATCACAAGTTGTCAGACAGAACTATTAAGTATGTACAACATCAAACCCAGCTAAGATCACATCTGGCTAAAGGTGGAACACCTTAAGTTGAACTGACAACAAAGACGATTTCACTATATATACAGTGGGGCAAAAAAGTATTTAGTCAGCCACCGATTGTGCAAGTTCCCCCACTTAAAATGATGACAGAGGTCAGTAATTTGCACCAGAGGTACACTTCAACTGTGAGAGACAGAATGTGAAAAAAAAATCCATGAATACACATGGTAGGATTTGTAAAGAATTTATTCGTAAATCAGGGTGGCAAATAAGTATTTGGTCAATAACAAAAATACAACTCAATACTTTGTAACATAACCTTTGTTGGCAATAACAGAGGTCAAACGTTTACTATAGGTCTTTACCAGGTTTGCACACACAGTAGCTGGTATTTTGGCCCATTCCTCCATGCAGATCTTCTCCAGAGCAGTGATGTTTTGGGGCTGTCGCCGAGCAACACGGACTTTCAACTCCCGCCACAGATTTTCTATGGGGTTGAGGTCTGGAGACTGGCTAGGCCACTCCAGGACTTTCAAATGCTTCTTACGGAGCCACTCCTTTGTTGCCCGGGCGGTGTGTTTTGGATCATTGTCATGTTGGAAGACCCAGCCACGTTTCATCTTCAAAGTTCTCACTGATGGAAGGAGGTTTTGGCTCAAAATCTCATGATACATGGCCCCATTCATCCTGTCCTTAACACGGATCAGTCGTCCTGTCCCCTTGGCAGAAAAACAGCCCCATAGCATGATGTTTCCACCCCCATGCTTCACAGTAGGAATGGTGTTCTTGGGATGCAACTCAGTATTCTTCGTCCTCCAAACACGATGAGTTGAGTTTATACCAAAAAGTTCTACTTTGGTTTCATCTGACCACATGACATTCTCCCAATCCTCTGCTGTATCATCCATGTGCTCTCTGGCAAACTTCAGACGGGCCTGGACATGCACTGGCTTCAGCAGCGGAACACGTCTGGCACTGCGGGATCTGATTCCCTGCCGTTTTAGTGTGTTACTGATGGTGACCTTTGTTACTTTGGTCCCAGCTCTCTGCAGGTCATTCACCAGGTCCCCCCGTGTGGTTCTGGGATCTTTGCTCACCGTTCTCATGATCATTTTGACCCCACGGGATGAGATCTTGCGTGGAGCCCCAGATCGTGGGAGATTATCAGTGGTCTTGTAAGTCTTCCATTTCCTGATGATTGCTCCCACAGTTGATTTTTTCACACCAAGCTGCTTGCCTATTGTAGATACACTCTTCCCAGCCTGGTGCAGGTCTACAATACTTTTCCTGGTGTCCTTCGAGAGCTCTTTGGTCTTGGCCATGGCGAAGTTTGGAGTCGGACTGTTTGAGGCTGTGGACAGGTGTCTTTTATACAGATGATGAGTTCGAACAGGTGCCATTCATACAGGTAACGAGTGGGGGACAGAAAAGCGTCTTACAGAAGACGTTACAGGTCTGTGAGAGCCAGAGATTTTCCATGTTTGAGGTGACCAAATACTTATTTGCCACCCTGATTTACGAATAAATTGTTTAAAAATCCTACCATGTGTATTCATGGATTTTTTTTTCACATTCTGTCTCTCACAGTTGAAGTGTACCTCTGGTGCGAATTACTGACCTCTGTCATCATTTTAAGTGGGGGAACTTGCACAATCGGTGGCTGACTAAATACTTTTTTGCCCCACTGTATATATATATATATAAATATGAATATATATAATATTCACTCCAAGGAAATCTGGAGTTCCTCCCCACCTGTACTCACAAAAATCTACATAGAGGAGAAAACTGTCAAGCCAACAAGAGACTATGCTAAACCAAACAGTTGGACTCACACCAAACCGCTTCCAGTGGTTCTCAAACTGGACTTAACTGGTACATGCCATTGACTTTTTTTATTCACCACGTTCATTCTCACTTGTCAAGAGTGTTAGAGTGAATTGTTAAATGTTTGTCATTTTTATGCTTACCATCCATTTCTAACCCTTAATGACTGAGAACCTTCACAGACACATTCATTTCTATATTGTTTAACTGTAGGATGAAAGGAATTTCACTGTCCCCCTCCCCAGATTCTCGAGGTTCTGGGTGGGGGGCTGTAGTCTTTTATTACAGGCAACATCCTTGTGAAAGTCTTTTTTGATGTAAGCTTCCTGCCCACCAGGAGGCCACACACACACACACACACACACACACACACACACACACACACACACACACACACACATAGAAGTTCACACATATACATACAATGCCTTAGAACCATATGGGCGTTGCTTAGCTGTGTTTTGTGTGAACTGTCTCTCAATAAAAGGCAGTGAGAGGTCGTCGGGGTCATTCGTGATGAGTTAAGATACCAACGAGGCCTCCCTTGCGCAAGTAATCGATCGAACGCTGTTGCCTTGTTTTTCTTTCATGGGAATAAGTCCTGGATACAGCGGGGTCTGAGTTTAGACCCAACAAAGAGACTCGTCAAATTATTCATGTAGGAGGTGGCATAAATGTAGAAAATCACTCACTCCAGAGGAGATGGAAGGAGGAGAAGTCATTTAATCTATGGACACTTGCAACTGCATAAATGCAATGGGCAGATTGTTTGCAATAAGAAGCCCAACAAAAGAAATGCGATCAGACAGGAGCACAAACTTCATCGCAGCAAGTGTGGAGCTTCGGATGTCAATTGTGTTCATGCCAGCGGTTGCAGATGGGAGTTCAACTACCCACATGCCTCCCACATGGGGGGTGTCTGGGAAAGGATGATTGGGGCAACTCAGCGAATATTGGATTCTATGCTCTTGTAAAACAAACACACCTATCTGACACATGAGGTGCTTTGTACCATAATGGCCTAATGGACCCTTGTCACCATTCCTGCTGTTTGATATTGATCCAAAATCAGCAGATTCCTTCTCTTGTGTTAAAGACTTGCCAATGGTAAACAAGTGCAGGCACTTGCCAATGGATTCTGGAGTTGCTGGATGAAAAAAAATATCTCAAGGGTCAAGTGGCATGAAACACACCACAATCTTCAGCCAGGAGACACTGTGTTGATGACAGAAAATCAAGCACCCAGAAACGAATGGACAATGACCATCATCACAGCCACCTTTCCAAGCAGCAACGGGAAAGTCAGAAAGGTCGAAATGAGGACATCGTCCCAGGGAGTCTCAAAGACTTCCTTCCCTTCTATTTCCGATGTTGTTATGCTCTTAGAAACTGAAGTGACTGATAAAAAGTAGTAATGGCATCAGTGATGCCAGACGGGGCCTGTTCTGTCCCACGTAAAAGGTTGAAAAAGGTTGAAAATGGTTCATACTAATTTAGTGATAAAAAATGTCATATTGCATCTGTTTGGGTGTTAAAAAAAAGAGAGTGATTTAATTAAAAAAATGTTTTCTATATAGTCAGCACCTGTATCTTATTTTGGAGGGGTAATCTGTGGTCACAATGCAGCCTGGGAAGCAGAAGTCACAGTCATTTGGGAAAAAACATTGTACATAAAACCTGACTATCCATGTTTAAACTTTACCTCCTGTGTTCTGAATCTGTATTTACACCTTCGAAAGCAATGGCTGTAAGTTTATTGAATCTTCTTGTTCACTTTATATGTTTTTTAAGAGCAGATTTAGAGATCGTTTTGTTGTTTTGTGATGTCTTTGTACCAGGAATTAGCCGGTTTTGCTTTAGCACGGTTTGTTAACATAGCATTGTTGCTAGTGATCTCAATTGCATATGAAATGATTGTTAAAATGACTGTTTATCATTAATATAAGCTAAGACTAGCTTTCATGCATGTTTTTTTATCACTAGGCATTTCTTTTGGTGTATTTATTTCAAAGAGCTAAAGCATATTTTCATTTTCTTGTGTGTATTTGTAGTTTCACTCTACTGTTTCATCGAGCTATTCAAGCCACAACTGTGAAGAATTGTAGTTTCCTGGCTCATAAAAACCTGCGTTGACATACACAATGTATCCAGCACGTAGTGATAACAGTGCAGAAACTATAAATACTCAGAGATTTAACACCATCTAAGAATCTGGAATCAGAGAAATAAGTTTAGTTTAGCGCCATATTGTAACAGAACATGTCATTAGGTTTGTTGCTGCCAACAGATTTACATAACTGCATGTTAGCTAAGTACTAACAGAACCAATAACTAAGTGAAAAACAAAGGAAAGTGACAAATATATCGTTGTTACAGCCAGGGCCAGTAAAACAGTGATCCCCTTAGACTGATTTGTAGTTTTGGTGTATATTCTTCTGAGTTATTAACTCTGTCACTATTTAGCAAAACTAAAGTAAAGCATGTTCATTAGCAGCAACCAACCATCCAACTTTGGGATGTCACATTTGGGACAAAACATGCTCTAAAGCATTAAACATTTGTATTTTCCAAAATCCAGCTTCAGAGACAGAGTTAAATCTACCGCTGTGTTTTAGAGCAGAGCTCCATCTATGCATGCAGTGTTTCATGTCCACTTGAAGAGAAAGTGTAAATGTGATTGAGGGAGTGACTGCACTTTATATCCAACAACATCAGGCAGTGACATCAGCTCTCAAAGAGTCCATGTTACTAACAGCTCACCTCTCTGTAGCAGATGGAAGACGGTCTTTAAAATAAACAGGTTCTTTTTTAGACCGGTCACTCTTTAAGGACACACAGCTGGGTTCAGGTTCAGATTTATGTTTACTTCGTCGTTTCTTCCTGTAAACATTGATGGAGCAGTGATGTGAGTGCTGAGCTGTGACATGGAGAATCGTGATGTACAGTTAGAGATGGCCATCTCACCTCTGAGCTTTGGTCTGGCTCTCATGTTTCCCACACAGAGTAGTTATAGAGGGAGGGACTCCCTCCTTTCTGTCCTCACACTGATCCATGCTTCTGAATTCAAATCCACATCACCAGGGGCGATTCTAGGATCAGAGCTTTGGGGGTGCTGAGCACCCAGAGAGAAGAATGGATTGGATTTTTTTTTTAAAGGAATTTAAAAATATATATATATATATCCTAACCTTAATTACTGGGGGAGATGAATGATGAGTAAAAAGTAAACTGAGTGCATTTTTTGGACAGAGATTGTAGTTAGTTAGACACAGATTGGACAGAGATTCACTTTTAAAGTGTATGTATAACACAATACAGATACATAAAAGAGTCCTTAAAATGTACAAAATATTATTAAAAAATTAAAAAATTGAGACACCTTGGCCTATGGTACAATCTATGAAAAGATCTTTACTGCAGATACTACTATGGCTCTGAAGATTTTTTCTTTTCTTTTAACTTATGTCGCCTCACCTTGAGGTTGGTAAATCTGTCTATCACATTTTGGTGGTCAAGTCTCTCAAGCTTCTCTTTCTCAACTGACATCACAGCCAGTTGCTGGAGTCTGCTTTGACCCATGGTCAAAAAGTTTTTAGCAACCGTGACTTCCTCTGACTGAAGTTCAATATGGTAATGCAGTGCCAGGGCTGACAACCCAGTTTGTTTTGCAGACAGACAACACAACTTCCAGATTGTATGAGTAAAATTAGTTTTTTTTTCTTTGCCAGTTTAACATTTTATGTTGTGCCTGTTAGTATTTCCTGCCTGTTTTCTTGCCTGGTTCTTCCTGACCTTGTATTTTCCCCTCTTTCCTCTCTCCCTCTTTGGACTGACAATCATACACAAATAGATTGTATTCAATTAGATAAAAAAAAAAATACTATTAAGATCACTAATAAAAAAAGGTCCTCTCTCAGTATACTTTCAATCAAAAGGCAAATAACCAAACCACATGTACATCTAATAAAAGATATAAATATTGAAACACTGATCCAACATTATCCTTTATTGATGGATCATTTGATCTTACACTTGTACCTGAATGTGGCTCCTTTTTAAAATAAATAAATAAACTTCCTCATATCCATTATGAACCTGGCTGTCTCTCTGCACACACACACACAACAGGAGTTATAAGGTTAATGGGCGTCCAGTCAGTTAGCTAGTAAGTACTTTGGGTTTAATATCGGCATATATGGCAAAATAACCAGCTTCTCTCATTATATTTCAGACAGGACAGTGGTAACAACAGTAGCTACGGACAATGTTAAGTTTTAGATTTTAAATAGGCTGTATAAATTTCAATTGGAGCAACAGGACAGTGAAGTATCGCTGATTTTACTACAGAGCAGGACGGATTGTAGGGTAGCAAACATCGTCGGAAAACACGTTTTCAACACAGCAGGTTACCTGGTGTAATGTTTTTCAGCTAAAAAGAAACATGGCCTGACTCCTACCTAACTTTATAAAGAGTAACTTAGGGTTAAATGCAGCTAATATGTCCTGTTTTAAGGCAGTCGCGTCCACCTCCGCTCCGCTGCGTCTCAGACACCATCCCTCTGGCACAAAGGGCACCTGAGAGAGAGGTGGGCTGGAACAAACCATTTTGGGAGGGGGGAGGGGTTATCCATACTTTTGTTGTTAAAATGTTCCATCTCAATTACGTACTGTATGCTTTTTATATTTTTAGTAGTGTGTCCCACAAACAGCAAATATTGTTCAAAAAAGTAAGAAATCTTTGGGGGTGCTTTGATTCATTTTGGGGGTGCTGAAGCACCCCCAAAAGTGGGCTAAAATCGCCCCTGCACATCACACACACTTTCCACCTTCACCTGCAGAGGAAACACAAATCGTTCATGTGCACATAAACTAGAATCCTACTTTCCATCATATGTGCTGTCCAAATATCAGCAAATAGCAGATGCGAAGATTTGAAGATCTGATGCTAAGAGACATCAGAATCAGCGAACTGTCGGCTTTCAGCCCCGACTGTGTCCGAGCCGTCGGGTGAGAAAGCCACATCTCACTGATTCTGATCTGTCTGCGGGTCGGGGCTTTGTGTTTATGTCTTTGTGCAGAATCCGTCTTCCTGCTCTCATTTACTGTTTTAGCTGTTTGGTGGTTGTTGAGATTTTGTGAGGTTTAACCTGAGATTGTGGCGATTCGGGTAAAATAAATTTACATTTAAAAATCAATTCAAGATTTTAACCCTTTAAGACCGAGCATAGAACCAAGTCCGCCAGACCTTATATTATATATTTACATGCTGTAGTGCCATTTTTGGGAGCATTTCAAGTTGCTATACATCAATACAACCATATAGCCCAAATTTTAATAATATGTATGCATTAAGTGCATAGTGATTACATAAATTGCAAAAAAGTGCAATAAACTACAAAAAAAATTGAAAATCGTTTTTGTTTTTTTAACATATATTTCTAGTTAGAGAAATGTAAGAGGCTTAACCCTCAAAACTGTAAATACAAAAAAGTTGCACAAACTAGTTTCCCACCACAGGAAATTTATTTTAAGTGTCTTGATAGTTCTATTTTTGAAATACACCAATTTTCATATACTGCAGGAAAAACGAAAATAAATATTATAGTGCAAATTTGCAAAAAAAAAAAAAAACAGCATATGCATCAAAATAAACTATTTCCAGCAGTGCAACTGACCCCTGAGTGCCTAAGTGCCCCTCAAACCTCATTCAGGGATCCACTCTACTTCACTGTCACTCCCTGAAAGCTCACTGTCCTCACTTTCTGAGGACAGAAAGTGCACATTCCCTTGGTTTCCTTGCATGAAAGGTTTTTACATCCATGTCCTGTAATTATGAGTAGATTGTAAAGTAAAAAAACATTGACTATGATCATATAAATGCACACAAACACATCTCTACACACATATGCAAATGCATTATATTGCCTGAAAAAAATTGGGCTAACTGCGCAGTGTTGCCTTGAGGCAACGAATGAAAATGAACAATTTTACTGTATAAATAAATTGTAAAAAGTAGAACAAACGATCAAATATACTTCTTAACATATTCATGCACATACAAGTATTTATTAATATACATTTATTTCACTAAAAACATGTAAAATAGTGATCTATATCTTGCCTCCTAATCGAGATGTCTCTCATGTAGTGCAGCTTGCAGAAAGGGGTCCAAAAAGCCCTGCACTGCCCTATAGATTACATTAGATTAGATGAAACTTTATTTATCCCTCGGGTGGGTTCAAACTGAAATTCTGTTTCCAGTAGCACAGCACCAACAGAAGTTGCAGAATGTGAGCAGAAACATACCATATATACACATATATAAATACAGAGAATACAAAAGGGATAAATACAATAAATAGGAATAAGAATACAAGGGAACGGCACATTTCAAGTATTGTGAGTCTATTACACCGTTGGATATTAACAAAAACTATTGCACAGTGAAAAGGCACTACAGCTACTTGTTCCCCCCTCCTCTGTCCCCGTTTCCCCTCCAGCGAGGAGTTAAACAGTTTGATGGCGTGTGGGACAAAGGACTTTTTAAGTCTGCTGGTCCTTGACTTTGGGAGAAGCAACCTGTCACTGAACAGACTCCTCTGGTTGTTTATGGCCGTGTGCAGAGGATGCAGAGGCTGCCCAGCATGGTCCATAATGTCCATATTGCACCTTAATTTGTTTTTATATAAGTGTGTGGAATCAGTCTTCAGTTGAATGTTTTTTAACAGGCAAAAAATACTTAAATAAGTAAACGGCGAATCTAATTTTTGTCTTTTTTTGCTGAATATTATATATCCGAATATTGATCCGATCCAAACCGTGAGAGTTTTGATCCATTGCACCACTACTAAACATCTATTCGTTATTTTCTATTTGGCTATGGTGGAGCTTAAACATATCCATCACTGTCATGAGCGAGAGGCAGGATACACCACTACTGTTTTCTGACATACAAGGAAAAAACAAGAAAGTAGAAGACAAGCAGCTCTGTCCTCTGTCCTTCTACATATTCACGACAAACAAAGCTGCATCAAATTATGTTTGTTGTTTTTAACAAAGAAACATTCTTCATGGAAGTTTAAACTATAAAAACTTCATTTTGCAGCACAGATGATCTTTGTGTGGTATCGACAATAACATGTTATTTAACAGACCTGTAAAAACACTAACACACATCAGGAGTGTATTTGATTTACACTAATTCAGATCATATATTTGATTTATGTTATGCTACGTAAATAAAAACGTCTTACTTCACATCCTGCTCTTAAAGTTCATAAAGACAAACTTTTAAAGGAGGAAACAAAGCAAACTTACAATTTCTTCAAACACACCCCAACTACAAGCTCCACTCCACACCTGAACACCAAACACGGACACACAGGTAAGCTCCTGGAAGGAGGCGGGACTCCACCTGAAGGAGGACAGGTAAGGAGAGGCAGATTTACAGATGATTTTCTGTTTAACTTTGTGTCTTTAATCTTGACTCATTTAAATTTTCACTGAGGAGATTCAGCTTTTACTTGAATAATAAAATGAATTTGTATCTTTCTCCAAATTAATTATTACCACTAATATTCCCCGAACAATACCTCACTGTCAAAATAAACATAGCTTGGGACTGATACAAAAAGCTTGTTTTCATGGCCCTGATTCAAAGTGACTGTTTCTAAACTCTGCGGAGCAGCTGCCTGTTGAGACACGTCGCTGTTGCTCCTGAATGCAGCACAAGAAGGAACTTTCCACTCCAAGTTTTATATGACATGAACACAGAGTGATGATGTGTCTGTGTTAGTCTTTTACTTTCGAAATAAAAAAAACCTGAGACCCATGAACAGTGCCACACCCATGAATAAAGATCAGGAATTTAAAGGATTCAGAGAACTGTTGGTAAATGTTCTCGGAGCTGCTGTACAAATATTTTAACTCACTGTGGAACCTCTGTTTAAACTTAAAGTCCTGGTTTTAACCTTTTAAGCTTTTTGCTCAAGCTGTCGTACATAAGTAACATTAAAGTATAACAGTGCTGTATATACAGCGATACCGCCCCAAAATAAACCCACAGATAGATATATAACAGTTTTGTTCATTTTTGTTTCACAGCAAATGTAGAGATTATTTAAACATCTGTAACATCTGCACTTTAACCAAAACTATTTCTATTTTGTACAGATGTAAGAGTAAAGTTTTAATTCAACATTAATATATAATAAAATACATGTAAGACTTTTCTTTTTCTTTTTTGCAACAAGAAAAAGCTCAACTTTTTTTTTAATGTCACAGATCAATGTCCGACGTCTATTAATACAAAAATGAGTCTGATATGAAAGCATCTTTGCTGATATCCTAAATCGAAGCTGACTGTTTTAAACAACACTTTCCAAAGTCCTCTGCTCTCCCTCCTTGAGGATGAGAACTTTAAATTAATACATTGAAAGTAGAAATGCATCTTTAAATGAAGGAAGACGCCTCCGGTGGCTGAAATCACAGACAGCAGAGTGTTACACATTTGTCATTTCTAATTAGCCTTTGTTTGTTTTTTCGTTTCACTTTTTGTTTTTTAATTCAGTTAGTTTCCAGAGTGAGATTGCTTCTTTCAGTTTAGATTTTATTTTTCATTTATTATGTAATTAGGGTGTATTTCAGAGGCTCGACTGATTTAGATTACTTTCATTACGCCTCTTTGAAAGCAGTGACTCACAGTCTTGGAGAAATCCAACATCTTAATAAATGTGTCTGTAAAAGAAAAGGCAAGTTTTTATTTGTAATTTTTATCCTTTTTTCCTAATCAAACTAAAATCCATTAACAAGACATTTGTTGTTAATGTTTTTCATTGATCCTTATTAATAATTTAGTGTTTTCTGTATTTTGAGATCTAGTTTAGATTTAGATAGTTTAGATTTAGTTTAGTTTCAGTCAACTCTAAAAATCTTCTTTTTCCTGTTGGGAGCGGAGCCAACAGTTAGTGGCGCAGTATTTTTAAGACCGACATGTTGAACCAATCTCTAGGAAACATCTATACAAAATATTCGTTTGCAAAATCTGCTCCCCATCTCCTGCTGTTGCTGTAACTATTAAACACAGAGCCCAGAGAGTCTCCAGCAGCTCTGTGGAGACATTCAGTGTGTTTTATCTGATTTCCAGAGTCAGATCACGAACATCGATAAAATGGCCGAAACAGAAAACATTACACACTGACTTTAACGGAGAGACCGGAAATAAAAACACACACAGTTTATTTTGTGAAGAAATCAAACATGAGTTGAACAAACAGTAAAGTTCCTAAAGACAAACTGTTAAATGAGGAAACAAAGCAAACTTACAGTTTTTTCAAACACACAGCGAAAATAAGCTCCACTTCACACTAAACACGAACACTCAGGTGAGCTTCTTCCTGGAAGGAAGCGGGACTCCACCTGTAGCTAAGGGCAGTTGGGTGAAAGAGACAGATTTTCACAACAAGAGCACTTTGTTTTTTAAATGACTGTAACACACCACGTTTTTATTTTTGTCTCGGAGCAGATTCAGGATTTATTAAAATAATAAAACGTTTTATCAGCAATAATTATCAACAAAAAGACTAAAGTCGTTTTACAAGACTGTAAAGCAGCATAGATAAAGTTTTCACAGCCTGCGAGAAACATTTCGAGGATTTTAACAGTTTCTGAATTAAATTAACTTCAGTTCATACATTTTTAGACTTTGAAATACTTTTTAATGTTACAGCTGTTTTCTCCCACCAGGTAATCAGACATTTCTATCACAGCGTTTTCACACAGATGTAGGACAGTTCTACAGGTCATGAAGAGGTGTCAAGATGTCAAGATGAACTGAATCCAGCTCTCAGGAGTCCTGCGTGAACTTGTTCAAGTACACAGGTCCAGACTTGCTGTGCTTTGGTACTTAGAAAAAAGTGAGCTGCTACTTGGGATGAGTCGGATCTCCACTTCTAGTAGAAACAAGAGGAGAGAGTAGATGATGCTGTTTTTCACAATAAGAGCATGTGTTCTAGGAGGACTTTGATGCATGTTGATCCACAGACAGATGAAATGGAGTGAAGTTACCTGAAACATTTGTTTGTTAAAGAGTCATGTAAAAGTTATTATATGTGTTATATGTATGTGTGTGTTTTTGGACATAAAATGTACATTTTATTCATGTCAGTTATTCACAAGTAATGCACTTTAATTGGAGAGTGTCACCAAGGCGACCAAAAGAAAAAAATACATTTACTCTTGTATTATAATCTAAACTGTAAAATTAATCTAATCTAAATCTGTTCTTCTTTCTAAACATAACCCAGCAGTTTTAATAACGAACAAAGTCTTTTAAATGACTTCAGTTTTAATGAATCTTCACTAGATTTATGTCATTAATGGTTTATTTCACAGGTTCTGGCAGAGTCTCTCAATCTGCAGCGTCCCTGCAGAAAATGTTGGAACAAACAACAGCTACAGATTATTTCACACAGAAGACTGGATTTATTTCAGCTCTAACATGAGTTTAAATTAAAACATTTTCATAAAACCATACATATATGAAATACTGTAATCTATTAAAAACTGCATTAAAATCAGCCTCCACTTTCTGTAGAAAGGAAAACAGAAAACAGAATGAAGATTTCTGAACTGCAGCTTCATAAGAATAGTTTTGCCCTCAGGGAAACCTGCAGGTAACGACAGTTGTCTGACCAGTTCAATAAAAGCTAACAGTGAAAAACAAGTTCTGCAAGTTTAAACTGGTCTGGTTCACTGTGATTAATGAAACTCAAGTGTGTGGATTCACATCCACTGTGTGTGTCTGTTTGCCTTTGAACATTAAATCTGTGGGCATGTAACCATGTTTCACACACAGCTACAGCAACATGAATCATTATTAATGTTCACAGCAGTTTAAGTGCAGCTGTTCAACATGTGGAAGGTCCTCAGTTCACAACCAAAGCCTCCGAGGTTGTTTTTTAAAAGAGTTATGTTTGTTTTAGACTTTGAGTCCACGCTTAGTTTTCTATACAAAAAGTAATTTCTATACATTAAACACGGACACACAGGTGAGCTGCTTCCAGGAAGGACTCAACCTGAAGCAGGACAGGTGGGAGGGAGCTCAGATTAAGAGACTGAACACAGCTCATCCCTGACAAATCATAAAGGAGTTTGTTTATAAAAACTAGTACCGACCTGTCACAAAAGTCACTCAGAATAGGTAGTAATAGAAAAGGGCTTTAACATCTGTGACTGAAATCCTCACAAAGAGATTAATGCAGTCATCATAAGCAGTTCATAGCAGTCGCAGCTCTTTATTTAACAGCTTTAAAGAAGTCCAGGAAGTCATTGAAGTGTCAGAGCTTGTGTGAAAAGCAGCTTTATGTACACCTGTGGAACACTTCTTTATTATTTCTTCATAAATCAAACACCGAGATGATTTAAAATGCGTCTTTGTGTAGTTAAAGCTGTTTGTGTGACGCCCTGACCTCCTGTGAAAGCAGCTCTGAATGAACCAGCCAATCAGATTCATCAGAGAAAGAGAAGGAAACAGTGATAACGATAAACATAACGATTCTTTGATGACGTGTTTGTGTTTCCTGTTACAGTAACACTTGTTCATCAGTTGCTCTCCTACACTGTCTTATAAATAAATGAGGTAAAAGTCAATTTAGTTTCATTTCGAGCTCAGAGTTATTCACATTCCTGCAGTGAAATCAAAAAGCTTCACTTTGGTACAACATCTACATGTTAATATGAAACAGAACATCTGGAACATCTGCACTTAGACCCAAACTGTTATACCAAGAATATTTTCTACATATTTCAGACATGAAGGAAACCATTATTTTTATTTCTTGCATGTTCATGGATGAATGGGCGTGTTTCAACTTGTTCAATGTCCAACGTCTTCTATTTAAATATGAACTATGAACAACACTTAATCGTCTGCCCTGTAGGTGGCGCACTGAGGCCACCTACAGGGCAGACACCACGGGAACAGTAAGGATCTAAAATCATATGAGATGTTAGTGAGTGAAAGGGTAGGAAAACAGACTTAAGATGGCTCTAAGTGATAAAGGTTGATCTACAACAGATGATAAATCCACCGATTATTTGTAAAGTTCATGAATCCCAGGGGCGATCTTAGCCCATTTTGGGGGGTGCTTCAGCACCCCCAAAATGAATCAAAGCACCCCCAAAGATTTCTTACTTTTTTTGAAAAAATATTTTCTGTTTTTGGAACACAGTGCTAAAAATACAAACAACATACAGTACTTAATTGAGATCGAACATTTTAACAACAAAAGTATAGATGACCCGTCCCCCCTCCCAAAATGGTTTGTTCCAGGTCGGCTCTCCGCTACTACTCTGGCTGTGTCCCATTTCAGGGTATGCACGCTTGAAGTACGCATTTCAAGTGCGAATACGGCTGTATCCCAATTCAGGGTCTGCAGCCTTAAAGGCTGCATTTTAAGGCCGATTACGTCACAGCGGCGCGCTGAAGGCTGTCCCAATTCAAAGGCTGCTCGAAATGCGGCCCTCAAACGCGGCCTTCATTTCCCTGAATTTTAAGGCTGTGGCGGTGTAGACTTCGTGGCCCAACATATCCCACAATTCATAGCGCGGCAGTCACTGTGGATAATTTCGCTGCAGACGGCAGAAGCGCGGTGGCCGAAGAGTAAACTGTTAAACGTAAGTACTGAATATGATGTCACTTTTTTATGCGCAAATGTTTAATAATGAAGAACATGTCGGCAAAGTTATTTACCATTAGCGATGTTTGTACTTTCAGCGTTTACTTTGTTTTAAAGCATTTAAAATATAATACAATAGCTGACCTTATTCTTACAGAGAATGTGATGATTTTATGGAAAATTAAAGTCAGTCATATATCCACAAACACAACAAGCTGAAAGTCAGTGATGCTGCTCGGTTTGCAGTCCTGAATATCACGGCACAAGCAGGATTCACTGCACTGTTAATGTTAGCTATGTTATATTGCTGCCTCTGTTCGGTGGTGTCGAGCCAAACGGACTTTAACGTGTGTTTGAACGAGCTGACGGTTCACTCGTTAAGCTGAAAGAAAGATGCTTTAATCACAGGAGTCACACATGTGTCCACTGGACCATCTGGGAACTCTTCTTGTTTAGCACTCGTAATAACACAAACACTAAATCCTCCTTCTCTTGTGCTGTTTTGTAGCAGTGTATACACCTGAGACTGTCACCTGTCTGTCTGTCCTGCACTCTCTCTCTGTTTCTTTCTCTCTGATTGTGGAATAAAAGTATGAACATGTGTTTATAAGTTACACTTGTGTTTGAATCCTGCAGCTTATCACACATTTGATTTCCATGTGTGACAACTGCAAGTGTCCAGAGTGAGGACAGACTGAGGGACCCACTGCTGCACATCATCTGTGAGGCTTTGCACCCCTGATGATCCACCAGGACAAACTCAGCAGTGTGTGAGGAAGAGGAGGAGGAAGAGCCAGCAGCAGCTGACAGATGGAGAGAATAGACAGACTGTTCCCTGTTTGTGAAGGACTGCTAGGAAAGTTTAACATAACTAATGTCTGTCCTGAATCAGTCTTATTAGGTAATGTTCAAATAATGTTATCATCCCAGTGTTTTCAGTGTGGGAGAAAGTACTCAGAGCCTTCAAGTTACACACTATGAAAGGCAGCAACAAGTTTAATATTCAGAAACCTAAAGTATGTATCAGCAGCAGAATGGAGCTAAAAATAAATGTTTGTTTCAGTTCTATGAAGCTTTGAGTATTTTGGATTAGTAGTACTGCTGTGTTTGTTGCATCATATTGCTGTAATTGTTTATATGCTTTATATATTCTGAGGTAAGTTGATCTATAGTGTTACATCATATTCTATAAGGATGTTATGTGTTTGTTTACTTTCTGCCCAGTTTGACCCATTTAGCAGAAGTCAGCCTGTTTAAGGCTCTGATATCTATTCTGTATGACTTAAAGCAGTTATGACATGGTCTGATTTTCTCACCCAATAAAGGAATATTTAATATATCAGTCTACTCTTTATTTTATCAGCAACAGTTATCACAGCTCGTACATTTTCTTTTTACACATATATGTAAGCATTGAGCCAAATTTAGTAATGTCAACATATTACACGGACAATATTTGTCTCTTATATATAATACATCTACATATACACTGTCAAAGATACTTGTCTTTGAGTGAAGATTTAAGGTGATAGGACATATAAATAACTGCAACTTGAATCTTTACTGAAGCTCAGTATTAGACACAGAGTTCACTCACATGAATTTCACTCACATGTGCTGTACCAGTGTACCTGCACATGTGATGTGACAATAGAAGTGATTTGATTTGAGAGTTCAAACTCACTGCTGTAATAACTTATGATTAATATAATAACTATAATATTTACTAGCTAATCTTAAATGACTGTTCAGTACAGATATGAAGGCCAGCAATCATATTTTACAGTTCTGTGGTCTCGGCCTCAGATACTTATTAAATCACACAAAGCTCGTGTAGAAACAAACACACGAACAAAATATGTTCTCCTTCATTTCTGTCAAACAAAGCTGTGTGAAACGTTTCCAGCGGTTGGTGTTATGGTTGCTAGGCAAACTGGGCAGCGCGATGGAGGCTAGACCGTCCCATTTCAGGAGCCTCGCACTTCCGGCCTCAGCCGTCTTTGAGTACGCGGCCCTTGAGGATCGTTGAGGCTGCGTACTTTAAGGCTGCAGACCCTGAATTGGGATACAGCCTACGTCACGCGACGACGGCTGTCCCAATTCAAAGTGTAGAGCTCTGCCCACCTGGGGTAAGTCTTCTGACTTATCCCTCTTTATTGAATGGTAGCCGCTAAAAGAGTAGTTACTGTCGCTGCCCTTTTTTCCCTCTTTTTTTTTATAGCGCGCCGGAGCTGAGAACACGGACAGGAAGGCGAGGACGCCGCCGGGTTTCCCCCTTCTGCACCGCTTGCCTGGATTGTAAATTTTTAATGACTTTTATACTGTGGCGGACGCCACTGGATTTTTAACGTTGTGTTTTATTGATTTCTATTGTGTTGTTCCCTGGCCAGGGTTGTTTTAATTCATTTTACATTTTTAACTGTTTAAATATAATAAATTATATTTTAGTCATACAGTTTTTAATTCGTTTGCATTCCCTTGGCTGCTCCACTGCTCTGTCCATTTTGAGGAAGGTTTTCCTCCTTTAATAACACTGTGCAAAAATCACCTTCACTCTGTTACAAATACATGTAATATTGGCCATATAATATTTACATTACCACAGTTAGATGATTTTAGTCTCATGAACAACGTTGGCTAATTGTTATTTACTAACTAATCTTAAAATGACTGTTCAGTACAGAAATGAAGCCCAACTATCATGTTTCACAGTCCTGTGGTCTCAGCCTCAGATACTCAACTGATCAAAGTGATGTCATGACAAAAATGAAGGACCAACAAAACATTTTTTCTCCTTCATTTCTGCTGTATGTAAAGTTTCTAGCGGTTAGTATCATGGTTGCTAGGCAACCTGAGCAGCACGACGGAGGCTAGACCGTCCCATTTCACAAGCCTCTCATTTCTATGGAAGCCCGTTTCCGCCACTAAAAAAAAAAAAAACGATACTTAACTCGAAATTTCGAGTTATCTTTCTCGAAGTTTAGACTTATTTTCTCGAAATTTCGACTTATTTTCTCGAAATTTCGAGTTACTAAGTCGAAATTTCGACTTAGCAACTCGAATTTTCGACTTAGTAACTTGAATTTTTACGGAAGCGTAGAGCTGCCACCCAGGCAAAAGAAAAATAGAAGTATATCACGTTATAACGTGAAAAGTTTATTGTTCTAACAAGATACTTTTCATGTTTGTACAATATACTTTTCACGTTTGAACAACTTAATATCACGTTATTACAATATACATAATTATCACGTTCGTACAATATAAATATTATATTGTACGAACGTGATAATTATATTGTTTGGACAATAAAGTTTTCACGTTATTACATATATTTTATTGTTCGAGCATGATATATTGCCGTAAAACATCGTGAAGAGTGCGAGAAAATGGCTCGTTTATTGGAATTAATTAAGTTCTATTTTATGCTTGGATTGAGGCATGGGGAGATTTTGCTGTTTTTGAGCAGTTTGGACAGTATTGTGATGAGCATGCGGACACTTAGAAGAAACCTAAAACGCATGGGACTGTACAGGAGAAAGAATGAGTCCGATCCGATTGAGGTGGCAGGATTTCTTATTGATCAACTGGAGGGACACGGGAGGCTCCATGGATACAAACTACACCACCTGAACTGCATTCAGGCAGGTTATGTTGTCACGCAGAGTACTGTGAGACATTTACTGAAATATCTTGACCCTTACGGTGTTGAGCAACGACGCAGAAATCGCCTAATGCGACGCACGTATGTAAATCCTGGACCAAATTTCATGTGGCATGTTGACTCCTATGACAAACTCAAGCCTTTTGGAATCTGTATAAATGGAGCTATCGATGGCTTTTCGAGAGTTATGATTTGGCTTCATGCCTATTCAACAAACAATGATCCCAAAGTCATTGCTGGATATTTCATAGCAGAAGTTGAAAAGAGGATGGGAACACCTGCTAGGATTCGCTCTGATTTGGGAACAGAAAATGTCATAATGGCGGAGATGCAACGATTCTTGCGATGGACTATGGATCCGAACGTCAGAAACTGTTTTATTACTGGATCCAGCAATCACAATCAGCGTATTGAAGGCTGGTGGGCCTTTCTGAGACGACATCATGCTCAGCACTGGATAAATCGTTTCCAGGAACTAAAAGACCAGGACTGCTTTTCTGGATGTTTTTTGGACAAGCAGCTCATATTGTTTACGTGCCTGAACGTCATCGAGGTATGTAACCATGTTTATATTCTTTTAATGAGTCAGTGTGTGTGTGTGTGTGTGTGTGTGTGTGTGTGTGTGTGTGTTTGTTAGAGTGAAAGACAGACACGGAGAGAGAATAAAAAGTTTGCTTTAACACCCATCATGCACCATCCCTATTATCACTGTGTTCAGGATATGAAAAAATGCATATATTCACTTACCAGAAACATAAAATCTCACTGTCTAAAACAATTCACGTTTAATAATTACTTAAAATTTTCCACAGTATCACGTGTCTACCACTGTTACTCTTGTTGTTGAGTATTTTTGATAAACTCTGTTTTTCTGACTGTCACTGTGTGGTGCTTTTTGGTAACATGTTGAGCCAAGAGAAATGTGTTCTTTTACTCATATGAGATTTTTTCATTTTTAATATTTAACAGGAAGAGCTGCAGCAAGTTGCACATATGTGGAACACCCACATAATACGCAGAAGCAGAAACGCAGTTGCTCCAAGTGGACGTCCTATTCTCATGTACACCATCCCTCATCTCTTTGGAGGACAGGATCATCTGAAAGAGGTTTCTCGGGAGGCGGTGGATGCTTGTAAGCAAGAATGCCAACAGAGAGGACCTTATAGCTGTGATGAAACCGTTTTCAGCTTGTGTTGCCTTATAATGTCAGAGAACTTCTTACTTCCACCAAGCACAGCAGATGAATCCATTGAACTGTATCTCTTCCTGAGAGCCTATATACTGAAGGACTTATAAACCTAAATATAATTGGGCTTTGGGAATATTTAGGCACATATTTTTTGGTACAATGTTTTATTTGTGCAATAAACAATAGAAAAGACAATCATTATTATTTTGTTTGGATTTTCGGTTCAAGATAGTAGCAAGCAAGCATGTCTAAATATATTTAACCCCCTACTCCAGTGAAGAATCAAAATTAAAGCAAGTCCTTGTATTAGTATTACTTTTCTTTTTTTAATATTTTGACTGAGACATTTATGCAAAAAACAGGTGTTTGCTTCCCATATAAAGAAAACATTTGACACCTGTTTATTAATTGAAATGAGAACATTGAAGTAAATGCTTGAATTCGCAAAATGTTTTAAAGATACATCAGTAGAAAGATGTGCATTGAATAATCTCAACCTTTTGGCATTTCCAATTATTTTTTTAACTGAATTTCTATTATATCTGAATTCTGTTTTAAGACTGTCGAAAAAACATTTTTTAAACTGCTGATCCTATACTTTCTCATTCATGAAATATTGTTTTCAATTTTACTGAACACATTGTGCAACTGTTATTCACCCACGAACAGTTTCTTGTAAACTGGCAAATATAAAAATTCTGCATTATTTAATAATTAACAAACACTGTTAGATGTGAGCCTCCCTTTTATTTGTGTTCGGGGGGAAGAAAACACAGACTGTTGATAAACACTACAGAACTTAACTTATGTGCCAATTTTCTGTGCCTTTCATTCCAGTCAACTATTGCATCAAACACATTGCCTTCCAAAGTTATTCCCTTAAAATATGTTCTAAACAAATGACTGGTGGAAAGGTAAAAAAAAAAAAAAAAGATACTTGAAAATAATTAATATTAAATCTTTTGAATTATTACTAAACAAAACATCCCCTCTAGCAGACATCTTCTATCCTACAGAACTGTACCACAGACCTGTGGAAACGACCTTGACACATGATAAGAACTAATAATAAGCATAGTTCACCTCTTGCTGCTAACCATATGAACTTATTAAACATAATTAGTTAACATTTAAACTAGTAAAACTTTTAAGTATGAAAACTTAAACTGAAACTTACATTTTTCATGGTGGAAACAAATTGATGTTATCCACAACTTTTGAAAATAAATTCAAATATGAAAAAAAGGTTTTGGGGGGGTTACTAATGAAACACTTCCCTGAAATTTAAGCTCTTTCTTTTTTTTATACAATGATGTGTTCCCTGTTTGTGGGTTTAACAAACTTTATAGCTTCATAGCCCCTCATTGTTAGTGCAAACCTTTCATTCTTTGGTTTAAACATGATGGACTTTAATCAAGCTATGCTGAATTCATAAGAGCTTTTAGCAGCCAAAACATTGTCCAGTTCATTTCGTAGTTCTGGGTAGGACGTGTATGTCCATGGTAGTTCCAGAAGAGGGCCACATGTGTGTGCCACAGGTCGTCGTGCCAGTCCATCCACAGGCGTGAACAGTACCTCAACCTTGTCAACACAGATGACATCTGACCCAGTAAGAAACCTGAACATCCTTCTGAGCCCTGTATCGTCAAGTCCTCTGATGTACTGGTGCAGAAATCTGAAGCTCTGCTTCTCTGCTTGAGTGGTGGGAGAGGAAGTAAGCAACTTCAAAAGCTTTCTCGTTGTTGGCTTTTTATCTTCATACATTAGTAGGACATCTTGTGGGCTTTGAAAAGCTTCTTTTAGGAAGTGGCTTGCAACTAAGGACATTTTCTCTGCGGCATATGCTGGTTTTTGGATTAATTGTTTGTGTGCGACTTTCAGAAGAAGGCCTTTTAAATTCTCTTTGGTTGGAAGCACTGATACATCCAGGCGATCCATGAGATCCAGCACTTCATCCCTGTCTTCATCTGAAAGATCTTCTTTTAGAGCCCTTGTTATAAGATCCCTATCTGATTGACTTAGGTAAAAGAGAAGACTTTCAAACAGCAGATCATCTGATACTTGATTCTCACCGAAGATGAGTGCCACTGTGAAAACAGGAGCAAGGCGACAAGGGAAATATCCATGGTCTTGAAATCCCTTCAGTAAAATTCTACCCATGGATTTCCACTCTTCTTCCTGCCATTTAGGTGACAGTGATGGCACTCTGAACTCCTCTCCTTCAGCTGTATTGTCCACAAACTCTGACCAAAATGCAGCATACACATCTCTTGATACACCGTCTGCATCAGCTCCTTTTTCATCAATGTAGGTGTATTTTAGAGGGTGTATGAGGAGTGCTGGATCTTTGAACTGGCTGATCATCTCCTCCAGAACAGTAACCCTGTGAAGTTTGATGGTAACGCAGACAACATCATATGATCCTGCAGAGCTTATTGCTTCATTGCTTATAGATGTGTCTGGACTACTGACTGCTGTGTTTGTTGGAGGAAGTGTAATGGATGTGATGACCAGATCATCTTCCTCAAACTGCAGGAATGGTTCATCTATTACAGTGTCATCAAGTTGACAAGGCAGAGGCTCTCCAAGGTAGGGTCCAATCATTACCTCAGATGTGTCTAATAATACATCTTCATCAGCATTCCTAGATTCTGATGATGAGATCACAACAGTGTGAGAAGCTTCTTCATCCTCTTGATGTGAGCCAGTCAGTTGTGTAACATTGTTTACATGTGTTTTCCCTCTATCATAAACTTCTTCATCATCTTCATCATTGGAAAATCTTCTTGTGCACAAGTAAAATCTCAACATTCCCATTTTAAGTGCTGAGTAGAGTTCTCCAACTGTGACATCTTCATCAAATACAGCCTCTTCCTGATAGTCTAATATGTCATGACCGAACACCTCCCATCTTCCAAATTTGCTTTTTCCACTTGGAAAGAAAAGATCTTTAGCATACTGTAATATGTCAGCTTTTTTGGAGTCTTTGGGCACATCAAAGGTCCTTGTTCCTCCTCCTCTGCGCTTTCTCACTTGCTTACCTTCATGGATCCACCCTAACTCAATTTTTCGAGTCTTTTTCTCAGCCCATTTGTTGTTTTTTGCATATGTTCTTTTTCTCTTAGAAACGAATGCCTCCTCATGATCAGGTTTCTTCTCATTTTCATTGATTCCCATCTTTTCCTTCAATTTTTCGAGCAATGAGTTTTTTCTTGATTCCTTAGTACTTGCACCACTGTTTTCCAAGCAGAACCGTCTGGCAGCTATCCTATCACCATATGTTGGGATGTAACCAGACAGGGTCTTGTCATCCATGAAATCAATCACTGTGGCATCAATCTGTAAAAACAGAGATATTTATTACTATACAAGGTATACCTGCTGCCACACCACATGAGGTACATCACTAAAAATGTATATACATTTCACATGTGTTTTGATAATTGTCTGTTATTATTTTAGTGGCAGCCATCAATATTTAGCATTTATTCCTTTCCTCTCTCTATGCCAGCAACATTAATCAGATTTTCTAACATGTCATTAATAGAAATATTACAGTATATACAACGCCCACTTTTGAAAAAGTAATTAGTATTCACGTATCTTTCAGTTGCACAGTGCACAAAGGGTTGAACTCATTGTTTTTTTAAATTGATTGATTGATTGATTGATTGATTGATCATACTTTATTCATCCCGAGGGAAATTGGGTTAAGGCTGCCAGCCGTGCCAGCGCTGTCTTACCCTTACCTAAATTGAAGCCAAATATCAATATAAACACAGTTTAATTCATTTGTTTTAGATAAACAAGGAAACATTGTGCAACACATAATATAGTGATATATTTAAGAAACCTGGAATCTGCATACGGGTTAATTAGTAACATTTAATAACTGTGGTCATAACAAGACCCAGTTTTATACAGCGGGTTAATTTGTTTTACATTCTCGATTCCATATAGATCCACACCAATGCAGCCTACCGTTACGTCCTTACGCAGTCAAAGCGAGAGAAGCGAAAACCGCTGTGGTTGCTAACTTAGCAATATGTCACATTTTTAGACGCTGTAACTTCGTAAAAAGCGAGTTTTACAAATTTCCCCCTCAAGAGAGCACTTACGCGTTCTTGTAGCATTCGTAAGAGACAGTCCTCAGGTACACCACGATTCCGAAGAAATCTCAGAAGTGGGCTATCAGTGTTTGTGTCCATGTTGAAAGCAGGGCATTGAAAGTTAAGTGCCAGTTCTGAAGAGCGTGAGCTCTCCACACCTACCATGGATCTGGGTTTCCAAACGCAACACGTTCTTACAATAAAAAATGTTATTCTAATGGTATCTTTTTTTTACGTTCGTACAAGATAATTATCACGTTCGTACAATATAAATATTATATTGTACGAACGTGATAATTATGTATATTGTAATAACGTGATATTATGTTGTTCAAACGTGAAAAGTATATTGTACAAACATGATAGTATATTGTACAAACATGAAAAGTATCTTGTTAGAACAATAAACTTTTCACGTTATAACGTGATATACTTCTATTTTTCTTTTGCGTGGGTGGCAGCTCTACGCTTCCGTAAATTTTCGACTTAGTAACTCGAAATTATGAGAAAAATAACTCGAAATTTCGAGTTAGCTCTGCCAATCAGTAATCTACGTGAATGACGTCATTTCCTTGTTACCCGGAAGCTGAATCCCTCAGCTACAAATGCTACAGATATGCTAACAGTATTACAGATACGGATCATGAATTCACACATTGCTGAGTATTTTAACCGTGGCTTCACAAATGAGGAGATTCTTGCGTTATTAGCTGAATCACATGACATTACTATCAGCCTTCGTACACTTGAAAGGATTTTACACAACAACCGACTTTGGTGCAGAAAGAACAAAACAGAGGTGGCAGCTTTTATACAAGCACAACTGGCAGCCTAGGAACAGAAAACGTCCATGTGGCTCACATGCAACGATTTTTGGACTTTACAAACAATGAACCAGAAAGAGAGCACGTCATATTTGGAGCAAGTACAGGAAATTAACGCATTGAAAGATGGTGGCTCATCTTACGAAGCCAGTGTATCCAGTACTGGATTGAACTATTTGACAAACTACGAGAGGATGGCCACTTCTCAGACTCTTTCTTGGACAAATCATTGGTCCAGTTCTGTTTTCTTCACATTATACAGGTGAGTTTACATAGGTGATTGCGTAAATGACATGTAGTGTAACTGTTTAATTTGTAACAACTCACACGACCTTTGCATATTATAGAAACATCAGATATATAAAAGTACACGTGAAAAGTAGAGTGCTTTTTAAAAAAAACCAAACAGTTTTGTTAAAACAAAATTACACATATATATCAAGGAACACAATTATACAGTATAACACATTGATGATTTATATGTGTGTAGGCCTGTCTCAGTACTCAGTTTAGCATTTTTGGTGGGCCAAAACTAAGTAAATAAGTATTTGTCTGTCCATGGTGTGTGTGTGTATGTATGTGTGTATATCTATCTATCTATCTATCTATCTATCTATCTATATATATATATATATATATATATATATATATATATATATATATATATATATATATATATATATATGTGTATGTATGTATGTATGTATGTGTATATATATATATATATATATATATATATATATATATATATATATATATATATATATATATATATATATATATGTGTACTTCTCAGATGATGTGTTTCATACAGTGGATCTGTATGTAAAGCTAAGGCAGTTGATGCTTACTGAGTTGGAGCTTTTGCCTTAAAGGTTAGACATCATTATGCATTTGATTGAGGTGGCAAAAACACATTCTTTGACCCTTGTCCTTCAGGGACATCTAGGGATATTTAGTGCTTTTTCCCCCCTTTGTTTGGTTTTAATTTTGCTACATTTGCTGTCTGCAACAAATATCACCCCAAAAGACAATTCTTTTTAATGCTGTATTTTGATATTTAAACTGTGAACTTTTATGAGTTATTAATTTATGGATGGTTGTCGTTTTGGGGGCACTCATACATGGGTTTTGGGGGCCTGAAAATGTATTTGACAAACAGGGCCAAGTTAAAAAGGCTATAAAAATTGTATGTAATTTTTGGAGGGTTTTTTTTTTTTGGATGGTTTATTTCAATTAAACCATTTTTTTGCGTTAAAAGCCTTATTATTAAAACATATGTGCACATAATGTCTGTTAAACCTGCTATTTGGAGGATATGCAACGCATGTCACCTTAGAATTATGAATTCAACTTTTTGTAAATATGCTTTTTCATCTTTTTATTTGAGTAATTATTGATGTTTGAAATATCTGGTTATGTAGCAGTACCTTTTTTTTATTGTCATTTTTTTTACTGCTGAGACCTTTTTATATATACTGACTGTTTTCCCTGATTATGGGCAGTATGATTATATATTTTTTAGCATATGGATAACCTAACTGAGTTAGATTTATGGACCTATGGTTTTTTTCAGATTGCGCCTCAGAATAATAAAAACCCAGAAATTACCGAAATGAAAGATGTAATTTGTCTCATTGAACACGTTATTATAAAACACAGGTCTTTTGCCATCATCTTATCTTAAAACAAAATAACAACTGTACTGTATTTACAGTAACACAAAAAACCTTAAAGTATTCTTATAAAAATCAAATTGCAAGCACAAGACTTGGAAAAAGTAAGACAATACACTTAACAAAAATATGCAATATTTTGTGCAAAAATTCAATTATTAAAAATACAAACTTTCTAAAAAAAGAATGGGACACTAAAAAGAGATTGAGGATAATATGGCAAGATCTAATAACAATATCCTACAATTAAAGAATAAGAACGTATGGTCTAAAACCACTATGAAGCAAATACATTAGGCTCGAAGATGAAAACAGAAATATATGAAAATATCTTTTAAATAACTACACCATCGGCTATGCAGTTTGACAAAAGGGGGCTATGATAAACACGTTTTTTTTTTCCATTACAAAAATCAGGAAAAGCCAACCAAAAATCAACCTTCAGCTAAGCAGAAATCCATAATAAAAGTATATAGGTGTAGCTTATGGCCATTCAATTTAGCAAAAGTCACCATAACCCAGATGGGGTGATATTTGTTGCAGACAGCAAATGTAGCAAAATTAAAACCAAACAAAGGGGGGGAAAAGCACTAAATATCCCTAGATGTCCCTGAAGGACAAGGGTCAAAGAATGTGTTTTTGCCACCTCAATCAAATGCATAATGATGTCTAACCTTTAAGGCAAAAGCTCCAACTCAGTAAGCATCAACTGCCTTAGCTTTACATACAGATCCACTGTATGAAACACATCATCTGAGAAGTCCAGGTTATGTTCTGACATGAGTTCTACACAGAGATGAAAAACATCCTCTTCACATGGAAAGTCTTTGAACACGCATTCTTCAAGGCAGGCTTCAACTTTGTCCATATTGATATGTTTGAGACAGTCCCTCGCGCCATAAATGTCTGGGAGGGCATACATAAAAGATGGTCGGCCGTGAGGACTTCGGGAGTTGTGGGCTGGGCGCATTCTGTGGTCATTCCAGGCCAAAGCAACTTCATTTAATTCTTCCTAGATGAAAACAAATGCACAAAAGAAACATTTTCAGGCATACAATATGAAAATGTTAATGTACAAAAGCACAACTAACTTCTACATTGATTTTCTTAGCTTACACACCATTAATGTAGCTTTGTTACATACACATATATATATATACACACACATACATACACACACACACACACACGCACACCATGGACAGACAGATACTTATTTACTTAGTTTTGGCCCACCAAAAATGCTAACCGAGTACTGAGACAGGCCTACACACATATAAATCATCAATGTGTTATAATGTATAATTGTGTTCCTTGATATATATGTGTGCAATTTATTTTTAACAAAACTGTTTTTGGTTTTTTTTTAAAGCACTCTACTTTTCATGTGTACTTTTATATATCTGATGTTTCTATAATATGCAAAGGCTGTGTGAGTTGTTACAAATTAAACAGTTACACTACATGTCATTTACGCAATCACCTATGTAAACTCACCTGTATAATGTGAAGAAAACAGAACTGGACCAATGATTTGTCCAAGAAAGAGTCTGAGAAGTGGCCATCCTCTCGTAGTTTGTCAAATAGTTCAATCCAGTACTGGATACACTGGCTTCGTAAGATGAGCCACCATCTTTCAATGCGTTAATTTCCTGTATTTGCCCCAAATATGACGTGCTCTCTTTCTGGTTCATTGTCTGTAAAGTCCAAAAATCGTTGCATGTGAGCCACATGGACGTTTTCTGTTCCTAGATCTAATCTCACTCGATCAAGGCAACCACCTTGTTGAATCACGGCATCCATGAAGTAGCCAGCAATTACTCTCGGGTCATTATTTGTCTTGTAAGCGTCTAGCCATATTACACTCCTTGAAAAGCCGTCAATGCATCCACTGATTGCAATCCCAAATGGCTTCAGCTTATCGTAGCCGTCGATATGCCACACATAGTTGGGGCCTCTGCTATGATACACTCGCCTCCGCAGTCGTCTTCGTGACCTCAAAGCCACACCTTCTCCATCGAATAAACGGAGCAGAAGACGAACGGTTTCTCTGTCAGTAACAATGCCATTCATCCAACACTTCTGGTGCATCCAACGATACCCATGACACTGTCCTGAGGCTGCCAGTTGTGCTTGTATAAAAGCTGCCACCTCTCCCACCTCTGTTTTGTTCTTTCTGCGCCAAAGTCAGTTGTTGTGTAAAATCCTTTCAAGTGTACGAAGGCTGATAGTAATGTCATGTGATTCAGCTAATAACGCAAGAATCTCCTCATTTGTGAAGCCACGGTTAAAATACTCAGCAATGTGTGAATTCATGATCCGTATCTGTAATACTGTTAGCATAACTGTAGCATTTGTAGCTGAGGGATTCAGCTTCCGGGTAACACGGAAATGACGTCATTCACGTAGATTACTGATTGGTAGAGCTAACTCGAAATTTCGAGTTATTTTTCTCATAATTTCGAGTTATTTTTCTCATAATTTCGAGTTACTAAGTCGAAATTTCGAGTTGCTAAGTCGAAATTTCGACTCGAAATTTCGAGAAAATAAGTCGAAATTTCGAGAAAATAAGTTGAAATTTCGAGAAAGATAACTCGAAATTTCGAGTTAAGTATCGTTTTTTTTTTTTTTTAGTGGCGGAAACGGGCTTCCATACATTTCCGCACTTCTCGTACTTATAGTACGCACCGTACATAGTACGCGTAGTGCGCGTACTTCAAGCATGCAGACCCTGAATTGGGACACAGCCTCTGGCTCTAGCGCTGTTGCTGCCACAGCGATAGTGGCTGAGACGGAGTGGAGGAGGAAGTACCTAGCTTAAAACAGGAGCTGCATTTAACCTTCATTTACTCTTTATATAGTTAGGTAGGAGTCAGACCATCTTTCTTTTTAGCTGAAAAACATTACACCAGGTAACATGCAGTGTTGAAAACGTGTTTCCCGACTATGTTTGCTGCCCTACAATCTGTCCTGCTTTGTTGTAAAATCATTGACATTTGACCGTCCTGTTGCTCCCAATTCAATTTATACAGCCTTTTTAAAATCTATCTATTTTTTTTTTATTTTTTTTGCCTGTCCCATTTGGTTCTTTAGCTGTCAGAATTGTTGTCTGACGACCAACAAGGAGACCCAATGGATTTATTTTGCCAAATAGATCATCATGGCATTGCCGTATTGGTCCATTTGATCGATCTTTGTTTTTATTATTTATTTTATTTTATTTTTAGTTGTTACAGACGGGACAGACATGAGTGACATTGTCACTTGACATTGTCTGTAGATTACTGTTGTTACCACTTTCCTGTTTGAAATGTAATGAGAGAAACTGGTTATTTTGTCATATGTGCATGTGCTTATATTGAACCCAAGGTACTAACTAGCTAACTGACTGGATGCCCATTAACCTTATAACTCCTGTTGTGTGTGTGTGTGTGTGTGTGTGTTTGTGTGTGTGTGTGTACAGAAGGAGAGCCGAGTTCATATAAGATCAAATCAAATGATCCATCAATAAAGGATAATGTTGGATCAGTGTTTTTAATATTTATATCCTTTATTAGATGTACATGTGGTTTGGTTATTTGCCTTTTGGTTGAAAGTACACCGAGAGAGGACTTTTTTATTAGTCATCTTAATAGTTTTTTTTTTTTTAAATAATCTAATTAAATACAATCTATTTTTGTGTGTGATTGTCAGTCCAAAGAGGGAGAGAGGAAAGAGGGGAACATGAGGAGAAAGTACAAGTTCAGGAAGAACCAGGTAAGAAACCAGACATGGAATACTAACAGGCAAAACAGAAACCGTTAAACTGGCAAAGAAAAACCCCAAGTAATTTTACTCATATAATCTGGAAGTTGTTTTCTCCCTATATTAAAGCTGCTATACAGAATCTGCAAAGCAAACTGGGTTGTCAGCCCTGGCACTGCATTACCATATTGAGCTTCAGTCAGAGGAAGTCACGGTTGTCAAACTCTTTTTGAAGCTCAAGAGTGAGGCTGATGCCATCCCAGATATGTTAACATTGTACAATCTTCTGGATAATCAGATCTTCCCCAAACTGAAAACTGTTATTCAGGTTGCCCTAACAAACCCAGTTAGCAGCTGTAGCTGTGAAAGGTCTTTTAGAGTCTTGAGTCGGCTCCATACCTGGCTGAGAAGGACCATGGGTCAAAGCAGACTCCAGCACCTGGCTGTGATGTCAACTGAGAAAGAGATGGTTGAGAGACTTGACCACCAAAATGTGATCGACAGATTTGCCAACCTCAAGGTGAGGCGACATAGGTTAAAAGAAAACAAAAATATCTGCAGAGCCATAGTAGCATCTGCAGTAAAGATCTTTTCATACCAGGCCAAGGTGTCTCCATTTTTCTAATCTTTTAATAATATTTTGTACATTTCAAGGACTCTTCTGTTTTGGAGTGTATTTCTTTTGTATCTGCGTTATATTATACATACACATTTGAAGTGTATCTCTGTCCAAAAATGCACTGAGTTTACTTTTTCACTCACTGTGAGCACCATTATTTTCCCACAGTAATTAAGGTTAGGATATGTTTTTTTTTTTTTATTCCAATCCATTCTTCTTTGGCAGTAGTCGACTTTAGCAGCATTTAAATAACCTTTATCAGATTTGATGGTTTTGTTACAGACTTTTCAAAAGTGTTTTGCTTTTCTTTCAAAAATGTGGGGATTCAATTGTGATAAAATGTACAAAACAGTAATGTCATGTTTTGTGACGAGGACCCAGGCACAGAGAGACTTGATGAATTTAAGAATCTTATGATTTAATAAAGAAATTTGCAGACTTGCACAGAGATGGTAAAATTATGATGACTGATAACGGAGATGAAGACAACAGACGATGAGGACAGGGAGGAAAAAAGGATTTAAATGCACTATGGAGACAGTCAGAGGGAACTCGGGACAACTGGAGACATTTAAGAATGCAGGGACTGACAGAGACAGGGAAGAAGTCTCATCGTGACGAGTAAAGTTTACCTTGCCTGGATGGGCAGCTCTCTGGGTGCTCAGCACCCCCAAAGCTCTGATCCTAGAATCGCCCCTGATGAATCCTATGATGAAAGCTTTATTTCTTTAAATATTTCTTCAAAGCTCATTTCAACATGTTAAAGTCACGAATAAAAGTGCAGAGTGAGAGTTGATGTTGCAGGGCCGTGCAGAGACATTTAAAGAGGTTGGTGCTCAAAGTTAAAAAGGGGCACATTGAACCAGGCTCAACAACAACACACATTCATCAAGAATCTAATATGGCATCACATCATACTATGTTGAGACCGTTCTCACTCCTGAGCCGTAACATCCCGACGTTTTGTCACCCAGCATAAAATGTTACACTTTGGGAGTGGGACAGTTGCTATATCACTGTTGTGAGGTGGCGACAAGGCAAAGCAAACGTAGCGTAATTTTACCTGATGGGTACAATGTTGCTGTTGAGGGGTTTCTGCTGCTCCTGCTGCTGATAGTGCTGGAGGGCAGGGCTGTGCTGATCTGAGACTGTAGACAGTAAAAAGTCCATAGGAGAGATGGTAGCTGATTAAACAAGTGTCATGAGATAATAACAAAATGCAAATATGGGTGACAGTGTTTGGAACCATAAAGCAACAAAAAACTGTGAGAAATAAATTCGGCTCTGCCTGTGATTCACTCTTTGCCTCTCTTCCTCCCTCATCTCCTTATCTCCTCTATCACTCTCCACTTGCTGTCCATCTGAGAACAAGGCACAAACTGCTATTACAATAAACTGTTATTTAATAATAATAAAAAAAAAAACACTAATTCTGACAAACTCCAACAAGTGATTATGGCAGAATGGGCTGCTATCAGTCAGGATTTGGCCCAGAAGTTGATTGAGAGCAGGCCCAGTCGAATTGCAGAGGTCCTGAAAAAGAAGGACCAACACTGCAAATACTGACTCTTTGCATAAATGTCATGTAATTGTCGATAAAAGCCTTTGAAACGTAAGAAATGCTTGTCATTATATTTCAGTACATCACAGAAACAACTGAGACAAAGATCTAAAAGCAGTTTAGAGGAAAACTTTGTGAAAACGAATATTTGTGTCATTCTCAAAGCTTTTTGGCCACGACTGTACACAGAATGAACTTTACTGTGTTGTTCTAATGAGCACATCTGTCTAATGAGGTGTTCAGAGATGTTGAAACATAATAGGAAATTTAAATTGACTCTTAAATTAACTTTTACATTCATTTAAGATGATGCTGTCTAAAAAACATAAAATAATCATACTTTCCTGCTTTTCTAAATTAAATGACTGAATGAACTTTGCAGTGTTGTTCAAATGTGCGCAGTTACAGACTGTAATCAGAAAGTGCTTTTTATTCCTGACTGTGTTTATTAAATATGTTCACTGTGTCTGGAATAAATAAGCTCGGCTTCACTTTGGTAATTTACAAAAAATAAAGAAAAAAGTTTCAATCTTAAACCAAAAGGAAACAAACTCAAATCAAAATGTAGGAAACGAAACTAAAAAGAATCAAGTAGGGAAAATATAAAATCCTCAAACAAGAAAAATCAAAAGTCACTTTATTTTTCTGTTTCTGTTTGCAACCTCACTACAACCAAGAAAAAATATTTAATTTGTGAAAAATGGCAGAGAAGGTTTTGAAGCATTTATAAATTCCTGTATTTATTTTCACTTCATACGTGACCTGCAGCAGGGTTTGGCCTGTTCCTGTCGCAGGTCATGAAGCCTAAACATGGATAATTTTGGTCCATTGATAGCTGGTTGCTAGGCAGCACATTGTGATATCTCATATAATTTTTTTGGTCCGTGTTGTGGGTTTAGTGCCTTCATGAGGTTGTAAAGGGAAGAAAATCTAACATTGGCTACATGAGGACATCATAGCCTTGGATAAAGAAGAGAATTTTCAGGAGGCTGAGATTTACCTCATGTTTAGTTTTAGTTGATCCACTCATGATTGCTCAGGAAAAGTGTGCAGTCAAAACAGGTGTCACAGCTGCCAGCAAGACTTTTTTAAATCCAACAGGATAAACGTGATGAAGCTCAACAGAAGTGAAGTGTTTACAAAAACAAACACACAGACCAAAAAAGCTTCTCTCAGCTTTTCTCTCACTCTGCTGCCTGAATGTGTAAATAAAGGTAAATATGACCTGGACAAAATTCCCTGGGTAGAGTTGTCGGATTTTCCCTTTTCAACATCAACGTTCTGCCACCACACCTGTTGTTTTGCCTCTTGTCACAGTATGACACACAACACACAGAGTCAGTCGGTACCAGTGACAAAGACTCACCGTTGAAGCAGTTTCACCTGCATACAGACAGACAAACAGAGCTGCTCAGGATCCCATAATTAGAAGAATCATTGATCTTGGTTTTTAGACTATTCTGAATTGAGAACTTCAGTTGATCAGTGGTCTTTGATCAATGAGTTTTGATCAGCAGTTGTTGATCAATGGTCATGAGAATTTGCATATTTATGATCAAGGAACTGACCTCACAGCCCATTGTTCCTTCAGTGGGCTGGTTTCAGTCATTATGCAAATGTACTGTTTGTAATGTTGGGGAAACCTGCAGTCAGCTGAGACTGTAGAAGTCACTTGGATGAGTGACGAAATGTTTCTCCCACTGAAAACGCTACGTCCAGATGAACAGAATCAACTTTTGAGGATTTACTTATTGGATGATTGAGCACCAAGACGTCCCCAGACTCTGGTTCTTCTACTGACGGTATATCAGACATGTGCAACTGTAGTAGAAATGAACTTTAAGCTTTAAACTCTCTGCTCTGTGTTGTTTCCTCTTTCAGACCAGAAAATCATCACACCTAAGTCTGGACAAGACGTCACTCTGACATGTCGAGCTTCAAACAACAACATCATATTTGTAGAGTGGAGCAGAGCTGACCTGGGAGATATAAAAATGTGCTTGTTTATCAGGATGGCCTCTTGATAACCATCATCCATCTTTTGACAACCGGGTGGATCTGCAGGACAGTCAGATGAAGGATGGTGAGTGAGTAGAGTTGAGTGTGTGTGTGATCAGAGGTGAAGCTGCTTCCTGGTTGTTGATGTTTGTTTCTAAAGATGTTGTTGATGAGACTTTGTAGAAAGCAGCTGGTCTGAGTGATGTGATCAGAGTGCAGTAGATAATGTCTGACAGCAGTTTGAAGAGGAAATGGATTCTGTTCTGTTCTTCACTCATCACCTACCTGACAGCTGACACCTCACACCTGTTTCTCACCTGCAGGTCACACAAGAGGACACGCAGAGGATGGAGTCAATTAAAGATAGCAAATCCAGGACTGTTAGGAAGTCTGTCAGTGTTCGGTTTTGGCTGTTGTTGGTGTTTTAATGTTTTTGTGTCTTAGTAAACGTACATGAATTAATACTGAATATTTTCTTGTTTCATCTTTTATTCTTTTTTCCCCCCTTTTAAAAAACGGGAAAATAAGGAGATGTTTTCTGCCATGTTGAAGCAGTGAATGTGTTCATGCTTGGATCTGAGGTGTGATCAATGAAAAACCCACTACTGATGGGACTTCAATGGCTTAGGTTTAACCGGAGCGTCTAGATGACACGATGGAATCAGACTCAGATCCTGATGTTGAACTGGTGGATTTGTTGAGTGATGACCTCCAGCATTCTGTGGGCTTACACTCAGACTGAGTCTTCAAGGCTTGAAGCATCACTGATGATCTGCTTGTGTCCATGTTAGTATTTAAAGTCCAACATCTCCCTCTAGTGGCCAAAATTAACCCTGATTCTTTTGTCCCCATGATAGAACAGAGAAAACCGACTCAGGGTGGTCAAAACATTTGTATTTCTTAATTTATTCAATCATCTTCCGGAAGATGATTTCTGTGTCTTATTTATTGATATGCATGTGCACTAAAACTTCCTGTGCAGCTTGCAATAACTTCCCCTTTCTAAGGTCTGT
This sequence comes from Oreochromis niloticus, assembly GCF_001858045.2. Lineage (NCBI taxonomy): Eukaryota > Metazoa > Chordata > Actinopteri > Cichliformes > Cichlidae > Oreochromis > Oreochromis niloticus. Next base: position 69,061,775 of record NC_031967.2, on the reverse strand, counting down.
TGCCAGGGCAACCTGTTTAAACTTAGTCTCACTCTGTCTCTTCCTCATATTCTGCAAAAACATGCAGTTTCTGGTCAGCCTGTGACCAAGTCAAGTCTGGGCCTCTCATAAAACAATCTAATGAGCAGATACGCATTAAAAATATCTCTATTTCTAACACCATATATAAACCATGTGTGAGGATGGTGTTAATGTAAAATCATCATCGTCACCATCATCATCGTTTATTTATATAGCACTTTAAAAACACACAAGGCTGACCAAAGTGCTGAACAACAGAAACATAATAGATACCATAAGAATAATAAATACGATAAAATAATAAACATAGCGAAAACAATAAAATACAAGTCAGTCAACCACTGAGTCAAAAGCCAGTGAATAAAAATGTCAATCTGGATTTAAAAACCATCACTCATGTCGATTGCCTAATGTGAAGAGAAAGATTATTCCAAAGCTTAGGAGCCACAATAAAGAACGCTCTCCTCTCAGTTTCAGCCGTGATTTGGGGACTGAGAGCAACAGCTGCTCAGCTGACCGGAGCGAACGAGTGGGGACATAGGGCTTCAGCAAATCAGACAGATATGCAGGTGCCAGACCATTTAAAGATTTAAACATTAAAATGTGAATCATAGTGTTCCAGTCAGTCATCAGTGTGTCTCTGCACAGCTGTAATTAAAATGTGTTCAGAGGGCCTCAGTGTCTGAATGGTTCCAGTTCAGCTCCATAACAGCAGCGTCCCTGGTTTGATTCCTGTGTTTCAGCTCATATCTGCCTCTCTCACTGAGGGGGACGTAACTACATGGACATGGATTTGTACATCAGCCAAACTACAGATCACTGAGAACAGACTGAAGACTTGACGAATGAGAACAAGATACTGCAAAGTTATTTTTTTCTTTATACTAAGTACAACTGTAGGTCCCCACCACTCTGAACCAATAGAAAGCTGGTGCTCAGAGGAAGAGGGCGGGCTTTACTTGGTGTCAGTGACAGAAATGAAAAAAGCTCAAATGAGTGAGAAGGACGATGAAGGAAACATCTGTGCTGTGTCTGCTCTGTAAGTAGAATCTCTGTGTTTGTTTGAATTCTTGTACTTTGACTGTCTGCTCTCCTGATAACTGATGATGGAGGAGAAGACATGAAAAACAAATCAGGCTGAATTCAAGTTCAAAACACCACGAGGACCAACTGCAGGTCTGAACTGACTCTTTATCTTTGCTCAGGAGTCGAGGAAACACAGCAGACAGTGAAAAAATGGATAAAAACTTAATTAAAAAGTTACTTTTACTCTTCTACCGGCTGTTTTTTTTTTTCCAACTAAAAAATGAGCAGATATATATCAGAGAGACGGGTTTGTGTGTTTGTCAGCTGTTTGTGTGGAGTTGTTATTTATGTTCACCTCAAATCAACCTGAGTGTCATTTCTCTTTAGTTCTGATCTCACTGCTGAGCTGCACAACAAACCAAGGTCAGTAACCTTCTTCTGTCACAGTTTAAACCTGATAAATGCTCACTGATATGACCTGATTGGATTCCTGTTTCAGAATAGATCTCACATATAAAACTGATCAAAATATTTATTTAACAAAAGACCTTTTACGTCATCATGGTGATTTTGATGAAATCATACCAGATCATCAGTTTTCCATTTTAACCCTCACAGCTCGTCTGACTGTGAGTCCCAGCAGCTCTCAGTTCTTTGAATATGACTTTGTGTCTCTGAGCTGTGAGGACGACAGCTCTGCTGGATGGACTCTGAGGAGAAACACAAGCACACGACAGAGGACTCAGTGTGGAGATGGGTGGGGAAAACCAGCTAATTCTTCCTGTAACATCACTGTTTTCCCTCATGAAAGTGGAGTTTACTGGTGTGAGTCCAGAGAGGGTCCCATCAGTAACATGGTTAACCTGACAGTCACTGGTAAGCTGAGTGTGTGGAGTTAGTGTTGATGAAGCTGTGTGTAAATGGATGAAATGCTGTAGTTTGTCTCTGTGTTGAGGTGGATCAGTGATCCTGCAGAGTCCTGTCCTCCCTGTGATGGAGGGAGATGACGTCACTCTGCTCTGTAAAACAAAGACCACTCCCTCCAACCTCCCAGCTGCTTTCTATAAAGATGGCTCCCTCATCAGGAAGCAGCCTACAGGTCACATGACCATCCAGCATGTTTCCAGGTCTGATGAAGGCCTCTACAAGTGTGACATCAGCGGTCATGGAGAGTCTCCATCCAGCTGGATCACTGTCACAGGTGACACACTCACCTGTCTGTGTTTCTGCAGCTTTCAACATTCACAATGTGACGACAACTTAATGACTGTGTTTGCTTTATTTTAGGCAAACCCACCACCACACCTCCACCTACATCCACACCTCCACCTACATCCACACCTCCACCTACCTCTCCTCCTGGTTCCTCTGTCATACCTTTGCTGTCATCTGTTGGATCAGTCTGTGTTGTGGTTCTACTGGTATTACTGGTTCTGCTGGTGAGACGATGCGTTCACAGGAAACCTGAAGGTGAGACTCAGACTTCCTGATCTTTCATGTCTGAGTTTGTTTAGTAGAATAAAGTTCACATTCATTAAGATCACAGCAACAACTTTGTCAAATGTAATCTCTGTTTAGATATTTAATTTATGTTATTGTTCATTCTGGATAATTTCAGCAGATCTAGAAGAATCTGGTAAAGATGACATCATCACTCATGTCGTGTACAATATTATAAAGCTATTACATCATCCACAGCCAATCAGACCAAGCAGAGGTAATATTCTGACACTCAACATGCTGAGTGGTTAGATTTGCTTTTCATTGAATTTTTGTGAATCTTTACAGTGTGGGAACATTTGTGGAAACTAGGAATTAAAATATTGTAGAAACAAGAAACATGAAAATGTGCATCATCAGAATAATGATGAACACATTTTCTCTGATCTTTTTCTCTTCAAACATCACAGACTGAGTTTAGTATGAAGGTACAATCAGATTGATCTTCATGAAGATTGTTCTGTCTCTGATAAGATGGATTATCAGGACATTACAGAGCATGTGGGCGATGGCATGAGTGCTTGAGGCAACTGTTGGTGTGATTTGGCGCTTTATAAATAAAACTGAATTGAATTGATCAGCTATGTACAAATGTGGATTGTAATAGTAAAACATTACATTGAAATAAGTGGTGTGGGAATAAAGAAAATATTTTACTGCTAAACATAGCTTTCATCAATAGCATTGCATTAAAATGTTTCTTAAAGCCACTGGCATTAGACTAAAACTTTGATTAAAGGTGCGGCTATAATCATCTTATATACACACTGCAAATAGTGTTAATGAAGAGTTGATGCTCTGTCTATTTAAGGCTGGGGTCCCCAATCCCAGTCCACGAGGGCCGGTGTCCCTGCAGGTTTTAGATCTCACCCTGGGTCAGCACACCTGAATCACATGATTAGTTCATTACCATCATTACTATTACCTCTGGAGAACTTCAATACATGTTGAGAAGGTAATTTATCCATTTAAATCAGCTGTGATGGATCAAGGACACATTTAAAACCTGCAGGGACACCGGCCCTCGTGGACTGGGATTGGGGACCCCTGATTTAGGGTCTTAAGCTTGGTTTGGCGATGTCCCGACGATCCATTGTGTAAGTGACTTGGAGCAGCAGAAGGTTAAAAGCATACATGCTTACAAACACAAATGATTTTAAAAGATAGGCAGGGCCAAGAGTCAAGAAAATTGTCCCCGGGGACCATCTGAAGGTTGAAACAAACTGCCATGTATGGAAGAATGTGATGCAAAGAAGAACTTCTTTGTCTGTTTTTAGCTTTCTAGTAACCATTAACTGTAGCTGATGCATCTTATGCATGAAGGGCCTGATATATTAAAAGCATTCTGAAGTGTATTTTGGGGCGGAGACCTATGCTGAGTGTGGTGCAGTGTACCTCTCCCCACACGTGTGTTCAATGTGTTCATTGTTTGACCAAACTGTTTTGGACCATTGTTGCTTTGGACTCATCCTCAATATTTGGAATATCGGGTTTGGTCACATGTGTGTTTAACTCTGTACTTACTGAGTGTTGTTCACTGTGAGCTGGACTGTGTGTTTGTGGTCTGTGGTTAACTGAAGCTAACAGCTCTGCAGTTGTCCAGCATCCTGTTTCTGGTAGAAAGAAAACACTTCAGCTGCAGGTGTTTATTTTAAACACAGGAAGGATCATGGAGACATCGTTTGGAAAAGTAGTTCAATAACACATTCAAAGTGAATGTCAATTACATCAAGAACTTATTCCAGTGCTGTTCACTGTCTTTATTTAAAAATTACCCATTTGCTTTTCATTTTCATGTGACTCCAACATTTAACTTTTGTTCTCACACCTCATTCTAAATCTGAAATATTCTGTTAATTTTCATTGAGACTTGACATGTTGAAAAATTAGATTGTAGTTTAACTGCAGTCTGAAGTTGATGATACTGCAGGGTGTTGTGGTTTGTCTAATTATAGTGTTCATGCTGTGAGATCATGTTTGCTTTCTGCTCTGTGGTAAATGTGTCAGTTTAGAAGAAGATGCATCTCTGTGGTCACTCTGTGTTTCACAGCAGAGGTGTGAAAATGAGAAAACTCTAAAAAGATGCTGCGGTTAATTAATCTCTTTATGAAGCTGCATAAAAATCATCTGCAGTAATTTAAACGTGTTTTATTCTGTAGAGCATGAATAAGCTGAAGACGTCAGTTGTGGACAAACAAGGAGGCCCAGGTACAGCTGCTCTTTGTCTTTGACTGTGGAAAGAGACAAGCATCACCCTGATTACAGCCATAAGCTAAGCTAAACAAACCACACCATGAATCAGACTCACATCTCAGGCATATGAAGGATAGACTAGTTCAAGCTGCACGGAGCTGAGCAGGAGGACAGGAACAGACTTAGAACATATGATGGAAACCTGTGATTTGTATCTGAGCTGGTTCCCAGTAAAGTCTGCTCGGTAAATCTAATCTCTGTCCGAAAGGAAACAGGATGTTGTTTGAACTGTGCGTGTTTGTGTTCAGACTTTAAACCATGCTGCTGGTCTCTAACTGGTCCCCACAGCACCTCAGACCAGCGGACATCCACAGACGTTTTATGCAATTTTATGCAATTTTAACGTATTGTATGTATTTTATGACTATTGCTTCTTTTATTAACTTTGCTCTTTTGTAATGTGACCTTGGGTTTTTGAAAGGTGCCCTTAAAATAAAATACATTATTATTATTATTATTATTATTACTGTTATTATTGTTATGTCTTTTGTCTCTATTTAAATATGTATTTTACTGTAAAATCAACATTGTGAACATAAGTATGTTAATTTGTTTTGGGTCATCAATATTTTCACTTATATTTGTTTTATCTTTGTGTTTCTTGTATAAACAAAGTTCTCGATTGTTTTCCTCGTGTGGTTCTGTGGGTTTCACCAAAGTGTCAGATGGAACATTTGAGCTGTTCTGTCTGATTGTGGTTAACTGCTACACTCCTCTCTTTAGTGCAGAAAACAAACAGAAAACATTAGACCACAACCGCAGACTTAAAGCAATAGGAACATTGTTCAGTGGTTTAAAATAGCAGTGGAAATATCTGTAAAGTATTTGTGTGGTGTGGAGTTTTTGGCTATTTTTTCTTTTGACACTTTTGTTTGCTGCTTCAAACCCTGGAAAGTTTTCACTCATTGTGTCTGACCTTGTTTTTGAAGTAGAAGCAAATTATGTTGTTCTTGGTGAGTACATTTATGTTTTGATTACTGTAATTTTATAGATCTTTCACAGGGTGAATTGTTTAAGCGTTTTAGTAATATTATTGGAACTCAGTGATGAATCTATGAATCTCTGATTTGAGGTGTGGTGCTTGCTGTGATCAGACAACATGCAGTTGCCTGCATATAGGTGAGGTAAACCATACCTGAGCTGAGAAAACAGCAAAAACACATTTAAGAAATTTCTGCAATAGTAGAAGTAGAAAAATCTGCAGTTTGGCTCATCCTGAGAGAGAAAGAAGTACTCAGCAAGGCAAACGACCCGGATATTGCAGAATAATTTCAATGGCGAAAAGAAACCTTTAATAACAGCCAACCAAGTGAACAACACTCTCCAGGAAGTAGACATATCAATATCCAGGTCTAGCATAAAGTGAAGACTGCATGAAAGTACACACAAGGCGTTCACTGCAAGGTCTAAGTCACTCATACGCTTCAAGGATAGAAAGGCTGGATTGGGCTTTACTAAAAGATCACATCTAAAAAAGCCAGAACAGCTTTGGGAAAAAAAATTCTTTGGACAGATGAAACCAAGACCAACCTTTACCACAATGATGGACAGAAAAAAGTATGGAGAAGACTTGATCCAAACCAGAGGCAGCCTGATGGTTTGGCCGTGCATGGTTGCCAGTGGCACTGGGACACTAGTATTTATTGATGATGTGACACAGGACAGAAGCAGCTGAATGAATTCTGAGGTGTGCAGAGACATACTGTCTGTCATGTGAAGGCTGTGTGCAGGTAGGAAAAAAGGACCCCAGATGCAGACTCACAGCAGGTAAAAGTGCACCTCAAAACTCAGCTTTTATTGCTGGATGGCAAAAAGTATCAAAAACCCCAAACTGCAAAATAAACTTAGACCGGCAGGCAGACAGAACACACAGCATGAATGAGGGTAGATCACGACGTGGACAGATGAAAACACAGGGCTTAAATACACAGAGGGAAAAATCTGGGAATGGGAAACAGGAGGGAAACACAACTGGGGCAACTCAGGCCTAACGAGACAAAGGAAGCAAAACCAGACACATTAACATGAGACACGGACACGGACTAAGTAAAGTACAGGAGACATAACACAGAGATGCAGACTTGACACGGGGGTACAGCTGACAGGGGAGACAGAGCAACTAAAGAACACAGAGACATAACCATAAGACAGAACTCTAACAAAGAAACCAAAGAGTAGAAATGATAAATAATATCAAGATCAATTTAAATATCAAGTTCAATAATATAATAAACTCAAAACTCTGGGTCAATGACCCAGGCACCCTAACACTGTCTGCTCAAATCCAGAAAAATGCAGTAAAACTGGTTGGACAGACTTTAGTAATACAGATGGACAATGATGGTCTCGGCTGAAGACCAGAGGAGGCCGTGCCTTTGCTGTTGCCGCACCCAGGTTATGGAATATTCTTCCTCTTCATATTCGCGCATCAGATTCTATTCAATCTTTTAAATCACGTCTAAAAATGTTTAACCTGGCATTTGAGGCTAATTAGGGTAATTTACATCTGGCTTTGCATTTAGGTGATGTAAATATTCTATATTTTATATCTGTAATTTGTATTTTATATTGTGATCTTATCTGTATCATGGTTTTACTGGAAAGCACTTTGGTGTACTTCAGTCTTTAAAATGTGCTATATAAATACATTTTGATATGGCCGTAGTAAAGCACAGTATAATATGTGCAGTGCTTTCTGATCCAACATATGCTTTGCTTTCCTCAGGACTGCAATGCCCAATGCCAATTTCCCCAGAACATAAGTAATGTGTGGCTTACAGCAGAGCTTGTGGTCGATGATCACACCAAGAAATGTAATTTCATTTACTCTTCTAAATTTTATTTATATATATATATATATATATATATATATATATATATATATATATATATATATATATATTATATATATATATATATATATATATATATATATATATATATATATATATATATATATATATATATATATATATATATATATATATATATATATACATACATATATACATACATATATATACATATATATACACATATATATACATATATATATATATATATGTGGTGTCGCGAAAATGAGAGAACCGGGGACGGTTACTAAAGTAGTGACAACGCCACCTGGGGGAGGGCGCCACAACCCCAGGAAAGATTTCTCTAGCCAATAAGAGGATTGCATTGGCTACCAAAGCCCACAGACTCGTTATTTAAAGGCAGAGGTGAGACAAAGGAAGTTTATAATGCAAAGTTTATTAAGAGAAACTACTAAAACATAACTAAAAGATTAAAAGGCACCTAGGGTAGCAGGGGTGAGAGAGTAAAATAATAAATTACCCTTTATTACCAAACAATAATTAAAACAACATACTCCCTGCCACAATGCTACCCTAAAACAAGCACAATATATTAAAAAGAAGCAACTAAACAAAATGGTGGAGACCGGCCACTTGAGGAGGCAACCTACAGGGAGGAGTGGTGCCACCAATTACTCACCCGTGTGATTTCACAGCAAACCTCACTCACACTAAACTCTAAATGGTGCAATCTGCCTATGCCCGGTGTGTACACTCGCATGCATCGGGGAGGGGATTCCACCTCACGTGCCTAGCCTCTAAACAAGCGGCCGCACCTCCACTAAAGCAATAAAAGAAAAGATAAAACGTTAAACAATCAATAAAAGATCTATATAAAACCACATCCCAAATCACTATACGTTATAAAAGTAGCGCATAACAAACAAAACAGCATCTGGCAAGACAGCAGCAGTATAATATACACCTGCAACAAAAGAGGGAAACAGTAGTCAGAGTCCACCCTACTATGCCACAGTATGATAAACAAAGGTCGCACTTACCACTCTCTAAGGGCAACTGAGTAGCTTTCCTTAAGAGATATGCAGTGTTTGACTGCCTAATGCTCGCAGCCACCATGGATTGCCACAACTGCCAAATGCCTTCTCTCAGTAGTGAAGCGCAGCTGTTTCTTATAGCCAGGTAATTGTCGGCTGAAAGGTGTGGATGTCAGTGGTGTGTTTAGGGACATCATGTAACATCCTAACCCAAAATCTCCTTCACTACAATCTACCCCCGAGATTTGAATCGTCGTCCCGACGATTGACACTCACTACCAAGGTCTAAACAGGGTAACTGTAGTAGGCACAGGTGCCTGTGAGTTCGCGGCCTCTATTGCTCTACTTCCTGCTGCCTGGGGCAAATGGTGTGGATTTGGGTGCGTCCCAGCATTACCACGATTAGTCCTGCGTAAAGGGGCTATATCGTTATGAACACCAGCCATAGCTGGCAGCTGATCAGGGCAGGCCGACCCCGCGGAGGACGTTGAGGGTTCTAGCTCATCTGATCTACGAGGGCTAGGATTCTCTGGTCTTGGTTGACAATTGCTTGGGGCTGAAATAGGTTCAGAGACCAATAAAAACCACTCGCCGCCTTCCATCGGTTCTTCTACAGGGGCAGTGGTATCCATGGACCCATTTTGGTCAGGGGCCTTTAGCACTTTATATCAGGGGCGATTCTAGGATCAGAGCTTTGGGGGTGCTGAGCACCCAGAGAGCTGCCCATCCAGGCAAGGTAAACTTTACTCGTCACGATGACACTTCTTCCCTGTCTCTGTCAGTCCCTGCATCCTTAAATGTCTCCAGTTGTCCCGAGTTTCCTCTGACTGTCTCCTTGGTGCGTTTAAACCCCTGTTCCTCCCTGTCCTCATCATCTGTTGTCTTCATCTCCGCAATCAGTCATCATAATTTTACCATCTCTGTGCAAGTCTGCAAATTCTTTTATTAAATCATAAGATTCTTAAATTCACCAAGTCTCTCTGTCCCTGGGTCCTCGTCACAAAACATGACATCACCGTTTTGTACATTTTAACACAATCCCCACATTTGTGAAAGAAAAGCAAAACACTTTTTTGAAAAGTTTGTAACAAAACCATCAAATCTGATAAAGGTTATTTAAATGCTGCTAAATACTACTACTGCCAAAGAAGAATGGATTGGAATTAAAAAAATACATATCCTAACCTTAATTACTGCGGGAGAATAATGAATGATGCTCATAGTGAGTAAAAAGTAAACTGAGTGCATTTTTGGACAGAGATTCACTTTTAATGTGTATGTATAATACAATACAGACACAAAAACATACACTCCAAAAATAGAAGAGTCCTTGAAAAAATATTATTAAAAAATTAGAAAAATTGAGACACCTTGGCCTATGATACAATGTATACAATGTATGAAAAGGTCTTTACTACAGATACTACTATGGCCCTGCAGATTTTTTCTTTTCTTTTAACCTATGTCGCCTCACCTTGAGGCTGGCAAATCTGTCTATCAAATTTTGGTGGTCAAGTCTCTCAAGCATCTCTTTCTCAACTGACATCACAGCCAGGTGCTGGAGTCTGCTTTGACCCATGGTCCTTCTCAGCCAGGTATGGAGCTGACTCAAGACACTAAAAGACCTCTCACAGCTACAGCTGCTAACTCGGTTTGTTAGGGCAACCCGAATAACAGTTTTCAGTGTGGGGAAGATCTGATTATCCAGAAGATTGTACAATGTTAACATATCTGGAATGGCACCAGCCTCACTCTTGAGCTTCAAAAAGTTTTTGGCAACCGTGACTTCCTCTGATTGAAGCTCAATATGATAATGCAGTGCCAGGGCTGACAACCCAGTTTGTTTTGCAGATTCTGTACAGCAGCTTTAATATAGGGAGGACACAACCTCCAGATTGTATGAGTAAAACTAGTTGTTTTTTTTCTTTGCCAGTTTAACAGTTTCTGTTTTGCCTGTTAGTATTCCCTGTCTGTTTTCTTACCTGGTTCTTCCTGATCTTGTACTTCCTCCTCATGTTCTCCTCTTTCCTCTCTCCCTCTTTGGACTGACAATCATACACAAATAGATTATATTCAATTAGATTTAAAAAAAAATATTATTAAGATCACTAATAAAAAAAGTCCTCTCTCAGTGTACTTTCAACCAAAGGGCAAATAACCAAAGCACATGTACATCTAATAAAGGATATAAATATTGAAACACTGATCCAACATTATCCTTTATTGATGGATCATTTGATCTTACACTTTTACCTGAATGTGGCTCCTGTTTTTGAAAAAACTTCCTCATATCCATTATGAACCTGGCTGTCTCTCTGTACACCAGGGGTCCCCAATCTCAGTCCACGAGGGCCGGTGTCCCTGCAGGTTTTAGATCTCACCCTGGGTCAACACACCTGAATCACATGATTAGCTCATTACCAGGCCTCTGGAGAACTTCAAGACATGTTGAGAAGGTAATTTATCCATTTAAATCAGCTGTGATGGATCAAGGACACATCTAAAACCTGCAGGGACACCGGCCCTCGTGGACTGAGATTGGGGACCCCTGCTGTACACACACACACACACAACAGGAGTTGTAAGGTTAATGGGCATCAGTCAGTTAGCTAGTTAGTACCTTGGGTTCAATATGCACATATGATAAAATAACCAGTTTCTCTCATTACATTTCAAACAGGACAGTGGTAACAACAGCAGACTACGGATAATGTTAAGTTTTAGATTTCAAATAGGCTATATAAATTTCAATGTGAGCAACAGGACGGCCAAATACCGCTGAATTTACTACAGAGCAGGACGGGAAGGGTAGGGTAGGGTAGCAAACATCGTTGGAAAACACGTTTTCAACACTGCAGGTTACCTGGGTGTAATGTTTTTCAGCTAAAAACAAACATGGACTGACTCCTACCTAACTATATAAAGAGTAACTGAAGGTTAAATGCAGCTAATATGTCCTGTTTTAAGACAGGCACTTATGCCTCCGCTCCGCTGCGTCTCAGGTCTCAGCCACTATAACTGTGGCAGCAACGCGCCAGAGCCAGAGAAGGAGGGAGGCAAGCTGGAACAAACCATTTTGGGAGGGGGGTAGGGGTTATCTATACTTTTGTTGTTAAAATGTTCCATCTCAATTAAGTACTGTATGCTTTTTATATTTTTAGTAGTGTGTCACACAAGCAGCAAATATTGTCAAAAAAGTAAGAAATCTTTGGGGGTGCTTTGATTCATTTTGGGGGTGCTGAAGCACCCCCAAAAATGGGCTAAAATCGCCCCTGGGTGGGTGTCTTTCCTTTTGTTATATTTCTTTAAGAGTTCAAAATGTGTTAATTACATAAATAAAATGTAATTTTCTCTGTAGCACTTCATGGATTTCATAAGCAACACACCTGTGGATTCTTTTAAAAAGCAGTTAAAAACTTTTCTGTTCAAACAAGCCTTTTGTTGATCTACTTATTTTATGTTCTTTACATTATTTACATTTGATTTTTTACATCGTGTATAATGTCTATTGATTGTATTGTTTATTTTAATATTTGTGTACAGCGCTTTGTGACTTCCTGTCTGTGAAAAGCGCTTAATAAATAAACTTTACTTACTTACTTTAGTTGTTCACACAAAGCATAAAGGTAAAAAAACATATACAGTGTTATCTTCATTTTAGATTTCAAAAAGTATTTGCGGCTCCCAGTGTTTTCTTTTGCGTGGAAATCGGGTCCAAGTGGCTCTTTGGGTGATAAAGGTTGCAGACCCCTGGTCTAAAGTCAAACATCTCCCTCTAGTGGCCATATATAAACCATGTGTGAGGATGGTGTTAATGTAAAATGTGAATCATAGTGTTCCAGTCAGTCATCAGTGTGTCTCTGCACAGCTGTAATTAAAATGTGTTCAGAGGGCCTCAGTGTCTGAATGGTTCCAGTTCAGCTCCATAACAGCAGCGTCCCTGGTTTGATTCCTGTGTTTCAGCTCATATCTGCCTCTCTCACTGAGGGGGCTGTACACACACACACACACACACACGCACGCACACACACACACACACACACACACGCACACACACACACACACGCACACACACACACACACGCACACACACACACACACGCACACACACACACACACACACACACTGACCACCTCTGCCTTTGAACCAATAGAAAAGCTGGTGCTCAGAGGAAGAGGGCGGGCTTTACTTGGTGTCAGTGACAGAAATGAAAAAAAGCTCAAATGAGTGAGAAGGACGATGAAGGAAACATCTGTGCTGTGTCTGCTCTGTAAGTAGAATCTCTGTGTTTGTTTGAATTCTTGTACTTTGACTGTCTGCTCTCCTGATAACTGATGATGGAGGAGAAGACATGAAAAACAAATCAGGCTGAATTCAAGTTCAAAACACCACGAGGACCAACTGCAGGTCTGAACTGACTCTTTATCTTTGCTCAGGAGTCGAGGAAACACAGCAGGCAGTGAAAAGCTCAAATCATTCACTCATTATATCAACACAGCTGCACAGAAGACACATGACTTTACTGGGTTCTGAGCAGCCGACATTTTGTAAATACTCAGTGTAGTCTGTGCTGATAATCACTGTGATCACATTAAAAGCTGCTACTTAGATAAAAAGTAAAAGAGTTCAAACTGTCTGATACATTTACATCAGTAACAAACAGAAGAAAAGTCTTCTAGACATCTCAAAATCATAATAAAAAAGCAACGACTTATTTATCATATGTAACAGTACAGGTGTCACAGAGGTGCAGTGTTAGTGTCTGTAAGTTTCCTCCACAGTACAAGGACGTGTTGTTAGCTGGTGATTCTAAACTGGCTGTAGGTGTGACTGTTAGTCTGTGATGGACTGATGACCTGTTGTTACTGTGACAGGGATGCAAACTCATTTTACATCGAGAGTCACGTCACAAGTTACGAGTGACTGAGATATGTTATTATAAGATCTTTAGTGCAGCTTCAACAGCAAATCTCAGTTTTTCTACCTGACAAATGTGTGAAAATATAGAAGTAATGCAGGTGATTCACTGCTCAGACTGTTTGTATTGATATTACAAGACATTTTTGTTGATTGATGAAAATGTTTAATTTTTCTTAAGTAGGCAGTGAACACCTGGAACGTTTATTTCATTTAATTGATTAGTTGCTACTGAAATACTTTGGAGTAATATGAATGTCTATGGTGACGTCTTTATCAGCAGGAAAAGTTGGAAAAAAGTTCAAACTCGAAAGATTTATGTCCTGCTTCACATTTTGCAAAGCTGTCAAGCAGGCCAGATGTTCACAGTTTAAGGACCTGGGTCTGACGCACCTGCTGACAACTGGGATGAGCTCCCACTCTCTCTGCCTCAAGTCGGGTAGAATGGATGAAGAGATCTTCAACCAAATATTTTTAAACTTGTTGCTAGCATCAAACTGAAAATAAGCAGATATTTCAGAGAGAGACGAGTTTGTGTGTTTGTCAGCTGTTTGTGTGGAGTTGTTCTTTATGTTCACCTCAAATCAACCTGAGTGTCATTTCTCTTTAGTTCTGATCTCACTGCTGAGCTGCACAACAAACCAAGGTCAGTAACCTTCTTCTGTCACAGTTTAAACCTGATAAACTCTGACAGGTTTTACACATTTGGATTAAAACTTTCAGTAAAGATCTGAAGGATCATCTAACAGATCATCAGTTTTCCATTTTAACCCTCACAGCTCGTCTGACTGTGAGTCCCAGCAGCTCTCAGTTCTTTGAATATGACTTTGTGTCTCTGAGCTGTGAGGAGCACGACAGCTCTGCTGGATGGACTCTGAGGAGAAACACAAGCAAAGGACAGAGGACTCAGTGTGGAGATGGGTGGGGAAAACAAGCTAATTCTTCCTGTAGCATCACTGTTTTCCCTCATGACAGGGGAGTTTACTGGTGTGAGTCCAGAGAGGGTCCCATCAGTAACATGGTTAACCTGACAGTCACTGGTAAGCTGAGTGTGTGGAGTTAGTGTTGATGAAGCTGTGTGTAAATGGATGAAATGCTGTAGTTTGTCTCTGTGTTGAGGTGGATCAGTGATCCTGCAGAGTCCTGTCCTCCCTGTGATGGAGGGAGATGACGTCACTCTGCTCTGTAAAACAAAGACCACTCCCTCCAACCTCCCAGCTGCTTTCTATAAAGATGGCTCCCTCATCAGGAAGCAGCCTACAGGTCACATGACCATCCAGCATGTTTCCAGGTCTGATGAAGGCCTCTACAAGTGTGACATCAGCGGTCATGGAGAGTCTCCATCCAGCTGGATCACTGTCACAGGTGACACACTCACCTGTCTGTGTTTCTGCAGCTTTCAACATTCACAATGTGACGACAACTTAATGACTGTGTTTGCTTTATTTTAGGGGAACACACCACCACACCTCCACCTACATCCACCTCTCCTTCTGGTTCCTCTGTCATACCTGTGCTGTCATGTGTTGGATCAGTCTGTGTTGTGGTTCTACTGGTGTTACTGGTTCTGCTGGTGAGACGATGTGTTTACAGGAAACCTGAAGGTGAGACTCAGACTTCCTGATCTTTCATGTCTGAGTTTGTTTAGCAGAATAAAGTTCACATTCATTAAGATCACAGCAACAACTTTGTCAAATGTAATCTCTGTTTAGATATTTAATTTATGTTATTGTTCATTCTGGATAATTTCAGCAGATCGAGAGGAATCTGGACAAGATGACATCATCACTCATGTCGTGTACAACATTATAAAGCTATTACATCATCCACAGCCAATCAGACCAAGCAGAGGTAATATTCTGACACTCAACATGCTGAGTGGTTAGATTTGCTTTTTATTGAATTTTTGTGAATCTTTACAGTGTGGGAACAATTGTGGAAACTAGGAATGAAATATTGTAGAAACAAGAAACATGAAAATGTGCATCATGAGAATAATGATGAACACATTTTCTCTGATCTTTTCCTCTTCAAACATCACAGACTGAGTTTAGTATGAAGGTACAATCAGATTGATCTTCATGGAGATTGTTCTGTCTCTGATAAGATGGATTATCAGGACATTACAGAGCATGTGAGGGATGGCATGAGTGCTTGAGGCAACTGTTGGTGTGATTTGGCGCTTTATAAATAAAATTGAATTGAATTGATCAGCAATGTACAAATGTGGATTGTAATAGTAAAACATTACATTGAAATAAGTGTGGTGGGAATAAAGAAAATATTTTACTGTTAAACATAGCTTTCATCAATAGCATTGCATTAAAATGTTTATTAAAGCCACTGGCATTAGACTAAAACTTTGATTAAAGGTGCGGCTATAATCATCTTATATACACACTGCAAATAGTGCTCATGAAGAGTTGATGCTCTATTTAAGGTCTTAAGCTTGGTTTGGCGATGTCCCGACGATCCATTGTGTAAGTGACTTGGAGCAGCAGAAGGTTAAAAGCAAACACGCTTACAAACACAAATGATTTTAAAAGATAGGCCAGGCCGAGTTTGCCTAGTAACAAGTGACAGAAGAAGAGTCAAGAACATTGTAAGTCCCCAGGGACCATCTGAAGGGCGAAACAAACTGTCATGTATGGAAGAATGTGATGAAAAGAGGAACTTCTCTGTCTGTTTTTAGCTTTCTAGTAACCATTAACTGTAGCTGATGCATGTCATATTCTTATCTGACGCATGAAGGGCCTGATACATTAAAAGCATTCTGAAGTGTATTTTGGGGCGGAGACCTATGCTGAGTGTGGTGCAGTGTACCTCTCCCCACACGTGTGTTCAATGTGTTCATTGTTTGACCAAACTCTTTTGGACCATTGTTGCTTTGTACTCATCCTCAATATTTGGAATATCGGGTTTGGTCACATGTGTGTTTAACTCTGTACTTACTGAGTGTTCACTGTGAGCTGGACTGTGTGTTTGTGGTCTGTGGTTAACTGAAGCTAACAGCTCTGCAGTCGTCCAGCATCCTGTTTCTGATAGAAAGAAAACACTTCAGCTGCAGCTGTTTCAACACTGCAGGTGTTTATTTTAAACACAGGAAGGATCATGGAGACATCATCTGGAAAAGTAGTTTAATAACACATTCAAAGTGAATGTCAATTACATCAAGAACTTATTCCAGTATTGTTCACTGTCTTTATTTAAAATTACCCATTTGCTTTTCATTTTCATGTGACTCCAACATTTAACTTTTGTTCTCACACCTCATTCTAAATCTGAAATATTCTGTTAATTTTCAGTGAGACTTGACATGTTGAAAAATTAGATTGTAGTTTAACAGCATTCTGAAGCTAATGAGACTGCAGGGTGTTCTGTTTTGTCTAATTATAGTGTTCATGCTGTGAGAACATGTTTGCTTTCTGCTCTGTGGTAAATGTGTCAGTTTAGAAGAAGATGCAGCTCTGTGGTCACTCTGTGTTTCACAGCAGAGGTGTGAAAATGAGAAAACTGTAAAAAGCTGCTGTGGTTTTTTAAAATAATCTCTTCATGAAGTTGCATAAAAATCATCTGCAGTAATTTAAATGTTTTATTCTGCAGAGCGTGAATAAGCTGAAGATGTCAGTTGTGGACAAACAAGGAGGCCCAGGTACAGCTGCTCTTTATCTTTGACTGTGGACAGAGACAAGCTAGCTGCTCACCCTGATTACAGCCACCATGCTAAGCTAAGCTAAACAAACCACACCATGAATCAGACTCACATCTCAGGCATATGAAGGATAGACTAGTTCAAGCTGCACAGAGCTGAGCAGGAGGACAGGAGCAGACTGCGAACATTGAAATCTTAGAAATATGGTATCTAAGCAGATCCTTACTCTGGATGGCATTATCTTGGCCTCCAGTAATGCTGTGAGGAACCTTGGAGTCATTTTTGACCAGGACATGTCCTTCAAGGCACATATTAAACAAATATGTAAGACTGCTTTCTTCCATTTGCGCAACATCTCTAAAATTAGAAATATCCTGTCTCAGAGTGATGCTGAAAAACTAGTTCATGCATTTATTACTTCCAGGCTGGACTACTGTAATTCATTATTATCAGGATGTCCTAAAAACTCACTGAAAAGCCTTCAGCTAATCCAAAATGCTGCAGCAAGAGTACTGACAGGGACTAGGAAGAGAGAGCATATTTCTTCTGTTTTGGCTTCCCTTCATTGGCTTCCTGTTAAATCCAGAATTGAATTCAAAATCCTGCTCCTCACTTACAAGGTCTTAAATAATCAGGCCCCATCTTATCTTAATGACCTTGTAGTACCATATCACCCTATTAGAGCACTTCGCTCTCGCACTGCAGGCTTACTTGTTGTCCCTAGGGTATTTAAAAGTAGAATGGGAGGGAGAGCCTTCAGTTTTCAGGCCCCTCTTCTGTGGAACCAGCTTCCAGTTTGGATTCGGGAGACAGACACTATCTCTACTTTCAAGATTAGGCTTAAAACTTTCCTTTTTGCTAAAGCATATAGTTAGGGCTGGACCGGGTGACCCTGAATCCTCCCTTAGTTATGCTGCAATAGACGTAGGCTGCCGGGCAATGTTCCCTCTAAGCTGCGCACGTGCGCAATTGCGCACTGCTGGCACGGTCTCTGCGCACAGAAAATCTGCCCTGCGCACAAAAAAAAAATCTAACCTGAATTGAAACTAAAATTAATACTTTAACAGTTCTGTTGTGCAGTGTTAGTGACTGGCTGCTCCCGTATGGGATTAGAACGATGCCACCTTATCCCATAGTCCAGCCAATAATGCGATTTACGTTCGTATATACGCAGCCAATCAACGTCGTTGACAGGCTATGACAGCGTCCTTATGTGCCGACGCCGGAGTTTTAGCTAGCAAAGCAGCGTGGCTGATGTGGAGTGAAGCCACGTTAATGAAAACGTATACAACCATTGGAGATGTGAGCAGGACAGACGGAACAACTGACGTAAAAAGTGTGGACTTTATACGAGTTTTTAAATTGTGTTGATAGGCCACGGGGTAGGAGTGACGGCCGTGTTTGGAGATGTGACAGATTTGAGACGTTTAGCGCAAATCTTGTGTAGTTAGTGTGTAGTGTAGTCAATAGTTTTGTTGTGTGTGTCAGAACAATGAGGTGACTGCTGAATGTTACAGGTGTTACAGGAGTGAAACATCTCCTGCTGTCAGGCCTGCAGGTATCAGGCTGTTGTTCTCCTTTATCTCATAGTGGACAGAAATTATTTTTTGGAGTGGCACATTCATTTGTGTGGCATCAGATTTGATACATAACAGCTGATTGTTCTGTAAATAGTTTGAAATGTTTGTTTGGCTGCATTTAAAAAAAAATAGCTCCAAAAAACTTTGTTTGCTAAACTGAGTTACTTTTTTGAAGAAGTAACTATATAATTAATTGCCCAACATTGGTCATTATATACTGTATTTTGCAGACAGAGAGTTACAGGACTCTCTCCCAGACCACAGACTCATACTCATAATACAAGTCAGAGCTTTATAACAAAAGAAAGAAAGAAAGAAAGAAAGAAAGAAAGAAAGCTGTTTTTTGAAATTGGAGTTCAAGTTATTTTTACTTCTAATAGTGTTAACATACTACAGAGGTCAATGACTAGATTTTTTTACATTTTCATTGTAAGTGGGCTAAAGCAGTTTAAAAGTAGTCTAACATAAATGTAAATGCTGTAATTTGATTATTTTAATAAACCATGTAACTTGGATGGATTATATGCTGGCGTGACCACAGTGCACACGTCTGATGTCGCTCACAGTGGTCCAAGGGACCGCTCAGGGAGTTCGTGTGTTCGCTCAGACACGTGAAAAATTAGAGGGAACATTGCTGCGGGGGATTCCCATGATGCATTGAGTTTTTCCTTTCCAGTCACCTTCTCACTCACTATGTGTTAATAGACCTCTCTGCATCGAATCATATCTGTTATTAATCTCTGGCTTTCTTCCACAGCATGTCTTTATCCTGTTTTCCTTCTTTCACCCCAACCGGTCGCAGCAGATGGCCCCGCCCCTCCCTGAGCCTGGTTCTGCCGGAGGTTTCTTCCTGTTAAAAGTGAGTTTTTCCTTCCCACTGTCGCCAAAGTGCTTGCTCATAGGGGGTCATATGATATGATTGTTGGGTTTTTCTCTGTATTTATTATTGTGCGATGTACTGTACAATATAAAGCGCCTTGAGGCGACTTTTGTTGTGATTTGGCGCTATATAAATAAAATTGAATTGAAAATTGAATTGAATTGAAATCTGAGCTGGTTCCCAGTAAAGTCTGCTCAGTAAATCTAATCTCTGTCCGAAAGGAAACAGGATGTTGTTTGAACTGTGTGTGTTTGTGTTCAGACTTTAAACCATGCTGCTGGTCCCTAACTGGTCCCCACAGCACCTCAGACCAGCGGACATCCACAGACGTTTTATACAATTTTATGCGATTTTAACGTATTGTATGTATTTTATGACTATTGCTTCTTTTATTAACTTTGCTCTTTTGTAATGTGACCTTGGGTTTTTGAAAGGTGCCTTTAAAATAAAATACATTATTATTGTTATTATTATTATTACTATTACTATTATTATTATTATGTCTTTATTATATCTATTTAAATATGTATTTTACTGTAAAATCAACATTGTGAACATAAGTATGTTAATGTGTTTTGTGTCATCAATATTTTCACTTATATTTGTTTTATCTTTGTGGTTCTTGTATAAAGTTCTCGATTGTTTTCCTCGTGTGGTTCTGTGGATTTCACCAAAGTGTCAGATGGAACATTTGAGTTGTTCTGTCTGATTGTGGTTAACTGCTACACTCCTCTCTTCAGGGAGGAAAACAAACAGAAAACATTAGACCACAATCGCAGACTTAGAGCAATACGAACATTGTTCAGCGGTTTAAAACAGCAACGGAAATATCTGCAAAGTACTTTTGTGATGTAGAGTTTTTGGCTATTTTTTCTTTTGACACTTTTGTTTGCTGCTTCAAACACTGGAAAGTTTTCACTCATTGTGTCTGACCTTGTTTTTGAAGTAGAAGCAAATTATGTTGTTCTTGGTAAGTACATTTATGTTGTGATTGCTGTATTTTTATAGATCTTTCACAGGGTGAATTGTTTAAGCGTTTTAGTAAGATTATTGGAACTCAGTGATGAATCTATGCAGACTAACTTTATGTATAGTGAATTAAAACATTTCTATTTTAATAGAAAATGCAAATCTTTGTCTCTGATTCTCAGAAAAAAAAACAAACTGAAGAAATGTCATTGTGAGGCATTTAAAGTCCAACATCTCCCTCTAGTGGCCATATAGGAACCGTGCGTGAGGATGGTGTTAATGTAAACAGTTAGGTCCATATATATTTGGACACTGTCAAAAGTTTAGGTTTTTTTTACCTGTTTACTAAAACATATTCCAAATATAGTTATAAAATGGACATGAGCACGATGCGCAGACTCTCAGCTTTCATTTAAAGGTATCCAAATTAAAATTGGATGAACAGTTTAGGAGTTTCCTCCTTAAAATATGCCAACCATTTTTAAAGGGAGTAAAAGTGTTTGGACAAATGACTCAAAGGCTTTTTTATTAGCAGGTGTGGGCAGTTCCTTCAATATATATGAACCACATAAAAGGCCTGGAGTTGATTTGAGGTGTGGTGCTTGCTGTGATCAGACAACATCCCTGAGCTGAGAAAACAGCAAAAACACATTTAAGAAATTTCTGCAATAGTAGAAGTAGAAAAATCTGCAGTTTGGCTCATCCTGAGAGAGAAAGAAGTACTCAGCAAGGCAAACGACCTGGATATTGCAGAATAATTTCAATGGCGAAAAGAAACCTTTAATAACAGCCAACCAAGTGAACAACACTCTCCAGGAAGTAGACATATCAATATCCAGGTCTAGCATAAAGTGAAGACTGCATGAAAATACATAGAGGGGGTTCACTGCAAGGTCTAAGTCACTCATAAGCTTCAAGGATAAAAAGGCTGGATTGGGCTTTACTAAAAGATCACATCTAAAAAAGCCAGAACAGCTCTGGGAAAAAAAGAGACAGAGCAACTAAAGAACACAGAGACATAAACATAAGACAGAACTCTAACAAAGAAAATGTTAGGAGTTTTCCTGTAAATTCAACTCAGATTGGAATAAATGACACTCAGAGAGGTTTTATAAATTAACGTGCACGGGAGAGAACTGGACAGGCGCTGTTCCTTCGCTTGACCTCAGTTGCTCTCGTCCGCTCTCCCGTAACACTGCTCTTTTATTGTGGTTACATGAATATGCATAGGTTCATTAACATATGACATCTTATAGGTATACATGTGAACAAAGAATACCTTGTGTGTGTGTGTCTGTGTGTGTGTGCTCATAAAATGACTTCCTAACTCTGCTGGCCTGGAAGTCCAGCAGTTCATCTAAACAAAATGCACTTAAGAGTAGAACAGACATAGATACGTTTATCCTACCATAAAACAATAAGACAAGGTACGACCTCTCCCATGCTCCCAGGATGTGGGTGTGAAAGCCAGAGTGCTCTGGAATGCACACAAGCTTCCTAGGATGAGACATCCTTTCAGGATACTATCAACTACATACTTCTAAACACAAATGATTACATGCAGTATTCTACCATAAGTAAACCTATATAATTAAAAGGTAATACTGACATTATATTTAACATTCTATTAACAGAAACCAAAGAGTAGAAATGATAAATAATATCCAGATAAATGCAGTAAAACTGGTTGGACAGACTTTAGTAATACAGAAGGACAATGAAAAAACAACTAAATATCGAATTGATTTAAAAATTTTATTGTTTACTTATAAAATCCTAAATAATATGGCACCTGATTACACCCGATCTCCTCTGTCTGTATAGCCCTAAGAGAGCACTCACATCATCGGGCCAACTGCTCTTAGTGCAACCTAGGTCTCGGCTGAAGACCAGAGGAGGCCGTGCCTTTGCTGTTGCTGCACCCAGGTTATGGAATATTCTTCCTCTTCATATTCGCGCATCAGATTCTATTCAATCTTTTAAATCACGTCTAAAAATGTTTAACCTGGCATTTGAGGCTAATTAGGGTAATTTACATCTGGCTTTGCATTTAGATGATGTAAATATTCTATATTTTATATCTGTAATTTATATTTTATATTGTGATCTTATCTGTATCATGGTTTTACTGGAAAGCACTTTGGTGTACTTCAGTTTTTAAAATGTGCTAAATAAATAAATTTTGATATGGCCGTAGTAAAGCACAGTATAATATGTGCAGTGCTTTCTGATCCAACATATGCTTTGCTTTCCTCAGGACGGCAATGCCCTGTGCCAATTTCCCCAGAACATAAGTAATGTGTGGCTTACAGCAGAGCTTGTGGTCGATGATCACACCAAGAAATTTCATTTCATTTACTCTTTCTAAATATATATATATATATATATATATATATATATATATATATATATATCAATGCATATTTCTACTTTGATGTTTTTCTTTTGGTTTCCAAATAACACAAATCTGGTTTTATCTATATTCAATGCTAATTTATTTATATCAAACCACTTCTATCATTAATTCCTGTGTGATCATCTCCCAAACCTGTGGCAATTCCACACCTGAACACAGTTTATTTGTGTCATCTGCAAATATTACAAACTTTAAAATCTGTGATACTCTGCAGATATCATTTATGTACATAATAAACATTTTTGGACCTAGTACTGAACCTTGAGGTACTCCACAAGCAATATGCATCAAATTCGATTTATATTCATTTATTTGTACATATTGTTGCCCATTCACTAAATAGCTTTTTAACCAGTCCAAAAACACTCCCCTAAACCCGTACCTTTCTATTTTTTTATTACAATTTCATGATTAACAGTATCAAATGCCTTTTTTAGATCTAAGAAAACTCTGAGTGTGTACCTCTTATCATCCATACATTCTGTTATCTTTTCCATTAAATCTATCAAAGCCAAAGCTGTTGATCTGTTGTTTCTGAACCCATACTGACTATCTGTCAGTAATTCATGTTTTTCCTCAAAACTGTCAAATCTTTTTATGAAACGTTTTACCAGTATCTTAGAGAACTGGGTGAGTATTGACACTGGTCTATAATTTGTAAAGTGATGTCTTTCACCGGTTTTGTAAACGCGAATAACTTAAGCAACTTTAATTTTTTTGTGAAAAAACACCCTTTTGAAACGACAAATTAAATATATTTTATTGGTTTTACAATACCATCAATAACTGTCTTTACTGTTACCATATCAATATCATTCCAATCTGTACTGGTCTTGTTCTTAAGTCCTCTAAATATGTCTCTTCCACTGCTCTTAAAAACATTGAGCTTCTATTCCTTTAAATATCTTCACCAGTGTCCCTTTCTCTTCCATCAACCTTTATTTCTTCTACCAGTTTTGTATGGAACGCCAGGACTGCCATAATGAATTACTTAAATACACCATTAAATAATTAATTAAATGTGGCAATAATTAATTAAAATTGGAATTAATATATTAAATAAATAGTTATGACACATGTAATTAATTAATTATTGACACATTTAATTAATTATTTAATGATATATTTATTTATTTCATTTTGGCAGTCCTGGCGCCTGGCTCTCATCATGAATTAATTTTATCTGTCAGCCTCACCCATCAAACTCAGGGGGCGGGGTTAACGCTGCCCAAGCAGCTTCTCTAACATTTGATTGGTTGCCGTGCAAAGTAAGTCAAAACAGGTCGATCCTAGATAATCGATTGCTTCTGTAGACTTGAGGCAGCCAGGTGTCCCAGAATGCATTTCAAATCACAGGCAGCAATGGTGGTGGTGTAGTTTTAAAATACCCCGTTTTTCTGTCACCAACTACACTTTTAACAGTGTTTTAGCCACGAATGTCGCTCCGTAATCTTCACATGTCTGGTCAGGTTGTCAGCATAGAACATGTTTGCAAAAGTGCTCACATGTTTTCAGAGATTTCACTAGCTCTGCTAACAGTCAGCATGCAGAGTGCACCGAGGGGGTTACGTCAACCGGTTTGTTTACATATTCCACTCTCCGTGTTCCACATGTTGCATTCGCAGATTCTCATTTTCACCGAACGATCGTCTCTTTCCGCCTGGTCTTGTGTGTCTGTGCTTCTGTAACATAAAGAACGAGCTGACATGTTTCTCACGACACCAGCGATCAGCTCAACAGACCGGCAGTTTACCTGCATGCATCCTCCTCCTCACCTGTCAGCTGTTTAACACCTGCTGCTAATTCAAGAAACACGCCCACGTTACCTGGTGATCGTCACAGTTTAACTGGGCAGCCGGTGCTTGATATAACGCAATGTCAGCGCATTTTTCTGCATAAGATAAGTAAATATAGTATTTCTCTCGAGCGCAGAGTTGCTGTTTCCTTACAGAGCACTTTATAGGCGAAGCCACTTTATCAGCAGCTGATGTCCAATCACCGCACACAGCTTTGAAACCTCACCTGAGTTTTAGCTCTCAGTGGTTAAACGCTGGACTTAATTCACTCAGGTTTTGTCTGTCGGGTCACGTTTACTTCGCTGTTTTATTTACAACTGAGCAAATCGGTTTGGCTGAGGTTAAAGTTACGTTTCATAACTGCAGAGTTTTACAGACGTTTAATGGTTCACTGGCACATGTGTTAGACTGAACTATTCGCTTTTCTTTATTTGGTGTGTTTCGGATTTAACAGTGAATTTTGAGATTAAACTCACTTTTAAAATGTTTTTATACAAAGAGGAAAGAGATGGCGCATTTCCACCGAGAGGAGCAGAGTTTGCAACAGCATGTTCATCATAAGGACTGCAACCTGGACAGAAAAAATATATCATCTGTTTTTTAATAGTTATTCAACTGTATTCTAAGCACCAGCTATCTGTTAGAATTTTTAGAGTTTACTTAACTAAAAATAAATGAGGTTAACATATAATTTGTGTGATTTTTTTTCTCTCTCTCTCTTTTTATTCATTTATTTATTTTTTTGCTTTTTCGGTCATGTTATGTTTCACTGTCAAAGGTTCGTTACAAACTATGAAACACATCGTGCAGACTTCTGGATGTTAGAAGAAAACTAATACTGCTCATGAATGAGACTAAAGGCAGGGAGGTGTCCTTTAAAACTAAACATGTCAGTAGGACCTCCCTATTTATATGAAATAGCACGTGTATTTCAGTAATAGCCTACCGATTTCAGTTCATGGTGAACAGTCACACAGCTCACGTGGGTGTTATCTGTGATACTCCTTAACTATAATTTATCCAAGATAATTTCAATTAACTCGGAGCGGCTGGACAACAATTTTACATGTATGATCTTAAAACAGGACACAGCCACTTTACGTGCTGGCCTCATATCAAATGTGAATGCAGACTGAGTCTGTTTGACGTTTGCTTTATATATAATCTTCCTCTCAAACATTTAAACAGCAGCGAGTCTGCAGCTGAGGGAATACAAACTCAAACTGTCGGAACAGGTTTGCTCGTTTCTTGCGTGGATTCACCTGGAACACCTGTTCAACCAATCACTTTCTTTCCACTTTGATCTGCGACAAACTGACGGTTCGTCTCTGTTACAGTGTTGCGTTAGACTGCTATATTTTTGTGTTCTTTATGCTGTAGATTTCCACGTCTCTGGAATAGTTGGCAGTGTTAAGGATGCTTTTCTGTAAAATCATATTGATATGACCCGTGACATATTCGTAGATGACAGATAGTCAGCTGGGAAACTCTGGGTTAACTCAGAGAGCTGAAGATATCGTGGAGAGATGCATGATTAATATTCACAATAAAAATATTAGCCGAACATCATGAAGTCTGTATGTGTTTCATAGTGTCGAACAACCTTTGTACAGTTAAAGCCAGCAGCTACTACATGACGGAAACACCAACGTTATCTCTCTTCTGCGATTATACGCAGGTCACGCAGATTACTGAACAGAAACCCAAAGATCAGCTGTTAATCGAGTTTATTTGCTCTCTCTCCTCCTTAAACATGTTTTTAATGTTAGTTATACTTCAAAATTGGCGACTGAAACACGTAGGACACATAAGAACATCAGGAAATAACACCCCGATAAATATAACCTCCGTAAAAGAAGTCCGTGTCAGCGGGGATTATTACAGCTGTGTACCGGGGCCTGCGCTTTGTCGGCGGTAACAACAGCTCGATTGCTTGCGAGGCGAGCGGGTCTATCCCACGCTTTGCCGTGAGACTGGGCAGACATCTCCGAAATCATCGAAGCACTTTTGCAAAGAGGCTGTAACTTGACAAACCGACCACACATATGAAGATTAAACCACTACATTCTCGGCTAAAAAAATATTACAAGAGTATTTGGTGACACACAAACAGGGTTTTTCAAAGTTCAGTTCTGTTAGTTTCCAATGGTTGTGTGCTAAAAACAATGGCCACCAGGCCAAAGCAATGGTTTTGACTCGATCAGCGTTAACCCCGCCCCCTGAGTTTGATGGGTGAGGCTGACAGATAAAATTAATTCATGGTGAGAGCCAGGCGCCAGGACTGCCAAAATGAAATAAATAAATATATCATTAAATAATTAATTAAATGTGTCAATAATTAATTAAAATCTGAAATACACAAATAATTAATTAAATGTGTCAATAATTAATTAATTAAATGTGTCAATAATTAATTAAAATGTGAAATACATAAATAATTAATTAAATGTGTCAATAATTAATTAATTAAATGTGTCAATAATTAATTAAAATGTGAAATACATAAATAATTAATTAAATGTGTCAATAATTAATTAATTACATGTGTCATAACTATTTATTTAATTAATTAATTCCAATTTTAATTAATTATTGCCACATTTAATTAATTATTTAATGGTGTATTTAAGTAATTCATTATGGCAGTCCTGGCGTTCCATATTTTTGACCCTATGTTTACAAAGAATTCATTAAAACCATTTACTATTTCTTTCCTGTTATTAATACTTCTTGTCCCTTCTATAAAGTACCCAGGGCAATCATTATTCCTTGATTCATTTTTGATTATACTGTTTAATACATTCCATATATCTCTTGTGTTATCTTTATTTTGTTCTAACCTTTTATTAAAATATTCTCTTTTACAGGATCTCATTATATTAGTTAATTTATTTTTATAAGTTTTATACTTCCTTTCAGTTTCTATGGTTCTCTTTTTTATGAATTCTTGATATAGGAAATTCTTTTTTTGCTGGCATTTTGTAGTCCTTTGGTCATCCATGGTCTTCCTGCATAGTTGTGTTTCCCGTCGATTTCAATTACTGGGCAGTTTTTATCAAGTAATGTGTTAAATGTTCTTAAAAATCTTCGGAAGCTTTATTAACCTCTGTTAGTTCATATACAATATTCCAATCTTGCTTTAAGTTCATTTCTAAGACAGTTTAATGTCTTCTCTGTTCTTATTCTTTTGTAAATAATCTTGTGTCCATCGCTGTTGACTTTATAATGGCAATTATAAGATGCAAAGACTGGTAAATGGTCACTTATATTGTTGATTAATAGCCCACTTTTTATATTTTCTTCTATTATATGTAGTAGTCATATGTTTCATGACTAGAACCTTAGCCTGCTCTGGTGTTCCATTTAACTTAATGAATATTTTTACAGTCTGACATCCAAGTTGACTTAACAATGAACTTAATGGACTTAATGAACTCAAATTAATTAATATTTTTGCTTGTTTTGCGATGTCTGCATTTTTCTTGATTAGGTGTTCTTTTAAATAAACATGTGTACCTTTTAGCTTTCTTCCTTGCTTGACCAGGTCTTTTTCCTGTTTTCTATTAACACAACATATGATAATGTGTGAGTGTGTGAATGTGTGGATGACAGGTTGTGTAAAGCGCTTTGGGGTCCTTAGGGACTAGAAAAGCGCTATACAAATACAGGCCATTTACCATTTTAATGGCAGGTATTTGATTTTTGTTTTTCCTTGGAAGAGGATGGCATCCCTCAATATTTTTACTGTCCATTTCGATACCCTTGCTTTTGAAGAAGGCCATTACCTGCTCTTCCAAAGAGCATAGTTCTTGCTCGGGTGGCTCCCCTCTCTCTGACGTTGCTACCCGTGCATGTCTGATGCTTGGTTTCCAATCCCGTCACTATCACATCATTTACTCTTGAATATTGTTCCAGATCTGACACCAGTCCTTCCAGCATAACGATCTTCTTGTCCTTTTCCTTGCTCTCCCTTCTTAGTTCTTTAATATCTTCCATTAAATTAAGTATCATTTTTTGTTGTTTTGAAATTGTTGTTATTTCTTCTGACATTAAGTTTAGGGATTTCTTTATGTCCTACAAGGAGCTTGGAAAGAAAAGCATCTGGACTTCTTTAAGTTGCTCGAAGACGTTTCGCCTCTCATCCGAGAAGCTTCGATGAGAGGTGAAATGTCTTCAAGCAACTTAAAGAAGTCCAGATGCTTTTCTTTCCAAGCTCCTTAGATTACGATGACCTGGATGACTGAGAACCTTCACAAACATACTTTATGTCCTCCAGTTCCTCCTCGTTGACATTGCTCTTCTAAGGTGGCATCTTATCGATGTTAAGGCCTGTTGGTTGCGAGGCACCCGTGAGGGTTGCCCAAGCCTCGTTAACTGGTGGTGGAGCCTGAAGTGACCTGGCAGCTGGCCTCTCTGGCTGGTGGTGGAGCCCGGCGTGGCCTGGCAGCTGGCCTTGCTGGCTAGTGTTGGTACCCACCGTGGCCTGGCAGCTAGCCTCGTTAGCTGGTTGTGGAGCCTGGCCTGGCAGCTAGCTTTTCTGGCTGTTGGTGGAGCCCGGCGTGGCCTGGCAGCTAGCCTCGTTAGCCAGTTTCCAACAATGGCAGCAGCTATTGTCCCCAACATGTCCGGCTGGATAACCGCTGCTCATCTACAATCAAATGAACACCGGTGTACCACAAGGCTGTGTGATGAGCCCTTTCCTCTACTCCCTCTTCACCCACAACTGCAGACCTGCTGATGGTTCCAACACCATCATTAAGTTTGCAGATGACACCACGGTGATTGGCCTCATCAGTGACAACGATGAGACCGCCAACAGGGAGGAGGTGGATTGTCTGGCTGAGTGGTGTGACACAAATGTAATGGGGAAGGCTTTAGGACCCAGGGGACCCAATGGAGGGTATAAAAGAGGGAGTAGCAGCAGGTGCTCTTCATTCCCACTGACGAGCGGCTGTGAACAATGGTTATGTGAGTAGGTGAATTGTCTGCTACACAAACAGTTGTTTTAAACCTCTACAGCAGAGGTTCGAGGTACAGGCTGTTTTTCTTTTAGTTCTTTTTTAAAAATTTGTTGAAATGTATTTGATGTTTTTTGTATTTGATGTTTTTAGTAGTGATGGTGAGATGAAGCCTCGTGATGAGCTGAAGCTTTCCATCCAACTGGTCGACTCATGGTTCGAAGCATTGTGATGATTCATTTGCTCTACTGCGCCATCAAGTGGACGATTTAAGTGAAAAAGGCTCTGTGATTATAATGATGTGATGTGTAAACCTCTAAACTGAATAAATAGATTGTTTTTGTGGTTATTTATCCCAAATATTGTCTCAGTATGTCTGATATCAAAGAGAAAGTGGAAACTATCAGGACAGAGTTTTGGTATGATTGTGTAACTGTTAGGCCTGTGTATTGTCACTGATTTCTAGAATCGATTCGATCCAGGATTCGATCAGGGGAAATTTTGCCTCAGTCAGAAATATTATAATTCAGATCATGGATCAGTACATTTCTATATTTTTATATCTATAAAAAGAAAGCTGACACTTGCGAGACTTTATCAAAGGTGTGAGCATCACAGCAGATGCCTTTGTGTCAAAGCAGCTAAGGATAAAACAGAAATATGATTTATAAAAATATTCTGCAGCAGATCAAAAACGAAAGAAAACCATTCATCAACATATGAACATTACCTGATGCTGCCGAATGAAGCAAAGTTACAGAGGTTTAGAGACACGGCTAAGCGTTTTGCAATTTTGCATAATTTTAAAAAGGTTAAATTTGTTCAGTAGCCTATTGAACAGCAGAAATTAGGTTTTCTTTTCGGTAGTAAGTAAAAGGAAAAAAACAGCGGCCGACAGCGTTGTAAACAACAGTAGACTTGTGCGTAACAAGCAAGCGAATAATGCAGAAAACAGATTTTTAGATGGGAAACTGTTCTTCAAGTACAGAGAGAGAGAGAGCTGTGCATGAAGTGTGATTTTTATCGTGGTGGATGCAAAACAGCAAAAGTCAGAGGGAATTCATGACTATGTTTATGTGAAGCGTAGTTTGGATCTTCTTTTGCTGCTGGTTCAGTCAATATTGTTTGGAGAGAAATAAAACATGCAGCATCAGAATCGGCGCAAAAAGACGTAAAAACGAAACGCGGACCCGCCGACACATGAGAATCAGTGAGCTGTCCTTTCAGCCCCGACCGTGTCTGTGTCGTCGGGTGAGAAAGGCGACATCGCACTGATTCTGATCCGTCAGCGGTTCCGCGCTTTGTGTTTGCGTCTTTGTGCAGAATCCACCTGCTGTCATTTACTGTTCTAGCTGTTTGGTGGTTGTTGAAATTTTTGTGAGGTTTAACCTGAGATTCTGGCATTTCAGGCAAAATAAATTTATATTAAAATTAAACAATATCACGTTTTCCAAGCGAGAATCGCTTGTAATCGATAATCAAAACCCGCCCCTATAACTGTGTAATCAGGCTTATGTACATCTGGATAATGACACAAACTGTGTGGTGCTTCACTTTTTAATAAACTAAAAGACATAAATCAGGTTATAGGATCTGTACTGTTGTTTATTTATATTATGGTACTTATCATTTGTGATATTTATTACTGTGTGCATACTTTATTAGAAGAGAAAACAAATCTCTTCCTTGCAGGCTCCATCAAAGAAGAAATGCTCAAGTAACTATGTAGCACATAAACAATCCAACTCCACAACACAGTGTGATGGGGAATCAGCTGTGTTTTGCTGCCCATTTTATTTCGAATCTAGCGCGAACCGGCGAGACAGTTCCTGAATCAGTCACGTGGTACAGACTGCCCACGAGGCCTCGAACATCACTGCATACGTAATCAAAGCAAGCCTCAATACGCGCTTTACAAAAATGCCCCCAAGATTACCCGAAGCACAATTCGACGCTTCGACACACAGGACACATCACTAGTTTTTAGAAGATAAGCCAGGTGTGCAGCAAACACAATTGTCTGCTGGAGGTATGTTAACTTAATATATTTGACATTAAAAAATATATATTTATGCACTATAATCTAATTTATATTGTATTGCCTCCTGAAGGACAGGCTGCACATGTGAATTTGTCACTGTTTTTTCCTCCTCTTTTTGTTGCGTTTTTGGTTTTAGTAGGGTCACCTTTTAAAATTGTTTGTTTTTTATGCTGGGTTTGTTTTTATTTCTACTGGGCTGGTGCAATATTAGTCGGGCAACGTGCAATCCCTGAGCTGGGCTCTTACCTTAGGGGAATTAGGTCTTTTAGAGGTGCTCCGTGTGGATTTGCTGTGAACAAGTTTTATTAAGAGTGATTTTAGTGCCACCGATTATTGCCTGGACTAAAACACTTAGTGCATGCGATAAGTGTTCTGTTGGGCTCGTATTTATTTGGGTGGATTTCTTTCTTTTAAAGTAACAAGCATCTGGGACCACCGGGGTAGAGCAAGCCCTCAGGTGATAGCTGCATTGCTGGCAGGTTGCACCAATAAAACTATACTGTGGTCGTTAGTGACTTTCTCCATTTTGATGTTTTAGGCCTATTGCAAACCCTTTGTGTTTTCTTTTAAAATAATAAATTTTAACATATCTGACTGATATTGACCCTCTTGTCCCGTTTATTCTGGGCTCGTTCCTGTAAGAGCTTTGGGCCTGAAAGCACAAGTAGTATAGAGGCCCTTAGCGAACACTCAGTGGCTTTTACCCGCTACACAAACAACCTGCTGCTTAACACCGAAAAGACTAAGGAGCTCATTGTGGACTACAAGAGGAATGCTGACCCACATCCACCTATCCACATTAAGGGGACGGCTGTGGAGCGTGTGAGCAGCTTCAAGTTCCTGGGAGTCCACTTCTCCGAGGATCTCACCTGGACAACCAACTGCTCCAAGCTGGTCAAGAAGGCTCACCAGCGCCTCTTCTTCTTGAGGACTCTGAGGAAGAACCACCTGTCCTCAGACATCATGGTGAACTTCTATCGCTGCACCATCGAGAGCATCCTGACCAACTGTATAACAGTCTGGTACGGGAACTGCTCCGCCTCGGACCGGAAGGTGTTGCAGAGGGTCGTGAAAACTGCCCAGCGCATCGCTGACACCCCAGTCACCCATCACGTGGACTCTTCACCCTCCTACCCTCTGGAAGGCGCTACAGGAGCCTCCGGACTAAGACCACCAGGTATCGGAACAGCTTCTTCCCCACAGCTGTCAGACTCCTGAACTCTGCCTCCTGACATCTGACCCTGTTAAACTCATGGACTGAACATACACACACCCACAACCACCTACACACACACACAATGGACAACTGTACCCTCAAACACACAATAATAACATGGACTGAACCACCACTCACAACTACTAGCACTTTATATAGCCTCTGTAGAAATGATCCACATATCTCACTTATTTTAACTGCACCCTTGTATAGTTCTGTGTAAATAATCATTCTGTACATACGATAATTTTTAATCCTACAACTGTTCATAACTTGCATAGTTCACATTTCTGTATAACTGTATATCTCATATTTCTGTATGGTTTTTTATTTCATATTCTGTAGTTTTTCATATTTATATCCTGTTCATAGCCTGTACTCATTACAGCCTGTACATACTTATAGTTATAGAATATTCATAACATACCTCATACTGTGTACATTATAAAATACCATAATAGACCCATTTCTGTAATATACTTACATATCTATGTTATTGCTAATATATATTGTAATATATCTATGTGCAATGACAATACAATGACGATAAAGTAGAATTCTAATCTATTTAGTTTTAATATTACCCTCACTACTCTTTCTGGGTCACAAAATAAACTTTTAACATATTTTCAGGCGAGAACAAAACTGTGTAAACTTCAGACATCTGTTTGGTTTATCAAGACATCACATATTTGTAAAAGTGCCTTGATGTTTTCGAAGACTACTGTTACCCACCAGCTCGATAGCTAGCCAGGGATCAAGGCTCACTAGAGCCTGCGACAACAGTGGACTCCCGGCACATCATTTTCAGATCCCCGCGGTCTTTCTGGTCTGGTCTGGCTGAGATTAAGTTATAGTTTTCACACAGCTGAATAAATGTCAAACAGACAACTGATTAAACAGAAGTGTGAGATGATCGCCAATTTACACCAGTGTCCTGTTATATTTTAGATGGCAAGGAGCAGGGGGCTGAGTTTATTAAACTCCACCAAGACAATCTGCATTCATTAAAAGTTTAATAAACTGTCATCTTGTCTTTATTTTTAGTTAGCACATACCTTTAACACTTCACACTGTAAGCTAATGTTAGTTATATAAGAGCAGATGCATGCTGGTGCAATAAGCCGTTTTATGTCCAATGGATGCATGATCTGATTAGTCGACTAATCACAAAAATAATTGGTAACTAGTCGACTATCAAAATAATTGTTTGTGGCAGCCCTAGTTTTGAATAGCAGTAATTTCAAAGTATTTCAAAAAGGGACTTCTCACATACCTTTAGACAGAGAAAAAACTGTCCTCATCAAATCCTCAAATCATGGGTATTCTTATGTCCCCTCAGCTTGCTGTCTGTACTTTGGTGTTCTAGCCAGTGAACTAGACAGTTTCTTCCAGGACAGGAAACTGGTTCTGACTGTTGTTTGTGCTTATGCTCCACACGAGTTTAGAGTACCCAGCCTACTGGGTGTGTGCTTAAGGGTGCTCCAGCTGGTGACTCCATGGTCCCACTGGGTGAGCTAAGAATACCTGGCAGAGGTCCTAGTCTGTGACATTTTCAACTCCCACCTTTGGCAGAATTTCAACAGTATTACAAGACAGGCTTGGGACATTGAGTCTGATCCATGATCTGGACCATGCACTGCACTGCACCTTCATTGCTGAGTTTGCATTCATTGGTGAGTGTTGTAGTGTTATCCCCTAAACCAGATGAGGGACTCTTAGAATGAAGAGTGACGTCAAGCTAAAAAAGGTTTTTGGGCCCTTATTATCCAGTTACAAACATTTCAGTGTACTATAACTCAACTGTAACCACTATTGCCACAATGATAATACATTAATATTAACTGGTTATTACTTTGTTAATTGAGTAGTAATGGCTTATTATTAGCATTATTACATTTTTATTTCCACCCTGTAAACCTACTATTACCACTTTATTACTGAGTTGTAAAAGAAATTCCTACTTTTTTTATTGTTGTTGCCTGAGTTTTTGTTCATAACTGCTCTGATTCATGACGTCTGTTTTTTACTTATGAATGTAACATATATTTTGAATCTCTGCTCAAAGCATGTTGTACAGGAAGAATTAAATTGCAGTTTCACTCATAACAACAAGTTTATCTGGATCCATAGGTTGTTACTTTGTTACTTTGCCCCTGCAGGTGTGCATTAGTTCCATATATGGAACAAACAGTGGAGATAGGAATGTGGTTGCTAAGGTGTTGCTATGGCACTGATGTCACACAGGTGCAGGGTGTGTTGTGTAAAACAGGCTGATACACAATAATACAGGTTAGTTTGGTCTGTGGCTGCTTGGTACAGAGGTCGCTTTACCCACAAAGATTTAACTTTTTTTATTTTATTCTTTAGATTAATGAACAATTGACTTTTGTAAAACTTTTAATGTGCTATTAAACTGCAGGGGGTTTTTTTACCACTGGAAAAAAACAGACCTTACACATTTTATTTATCTTTCATTGGATAATTTTTCAAACCTGGTGATCAGAGGAGTCTTTAAGGGATCCCTTCAAAACAGTAAGTTTTAAATAAACTTTTTAAAAATGTAATCTGATGTGTGACTTACAACAAGTCTGCAGCAGACAGACGAGCTCCCTGCAGATTATTTGCTGCTGTCTGTCTCTACATGTTTACTATGTGGGTGTTTCTGCTGCTTCTTGGTCCCTCACTGTAAACAAATGTACTGAAAGACTCTTGCACTGATGTTATATAGAAAAGTCCAAACAGCCTCACTGGTTCTATAATAATTAAAGGTTGGCAAAGTTCTCCACAACAGCTGTGGTTTTATGGAGGCTAAAGCCTGGGTCCGGGGAAAGCTGCAGCAGGACTCCAAAGATTCTAGCGCTAGCGGCGCTAACGGCTGCAGACAGGAAGACACTGCCAACACCGGAAACGTGCCTGTCATCTCCGAGCATGACGTGAGGAGAGCTTTCAAGAGAGTGAACACCAGGAAAGCAGCAGGACCAGACGGTATCCCAGGTCGTATCCTCAGAGACTGCGCAGACCAGCTAGCTCCTGTGTTCACTGAGATATTCAACATCTCTTTATCTCAGTCGGTGATCCCCACATGCTTCAAGGAGTCCATCATTGTTCCTGTCCCGAAGAAACCACACCCTGCTTCTCTCAATGACTATCGCCCTGTAGCCCTCACCTCAGTAGTGATGAAGTGCTTTGAACGCCTGGTCAGAGACTTCATCATTTCTTCACTACCAGACACACTGGACCCACTACAGTTCGCTTACCGTCCAAATCGTTCCACAGACGATGCCATCTCTCATCTCCTCCACACATCACTCACTCACTTGACACTAGAAGGGGGAATTATGTTAAAATGCTCTTCATCGACTACAGCTCTGCATTTAATACCATAATTCCCTCCACACTCACCACCAAACTGGAGCACCTGGGACTCAGCTCATCTATGTGTCAGTGGATCTCCAACTTCCTAACTGGCAGACCACAGGCAGTAAGGATGGGCGGACATGTCTCAGCCTCCACCACTCTCAGCACTGGAGCCCCCCAGGGGTGTGTTCTGAGCCCTCTGCTGTACTCTTTGTACACATATGACTGTGTGGCCACTACCAGCTCCACCACCATCATCAAGTTTGCTGACGACACCGTCGTGGTGGGCCTGATCTCTGACAACAACGAGACGGCCTACTTGAAGGAGGTTAGGAATCTGGAGACCTGGTGCCAGAGGAACAACCTCCTTCTAAACGTCAGCAAAACAAAAGAGTTGATAGTGGACTTCAGTACTAAGCAGGAGAGGAACTACCAGACTCCTGTCATCAACGAGTGCCCAGTGGAGAGAGTGGACAGCTTCAAATACCTCGGAGTTCACATCACGCAGGACCTGTCATGGTCCTGTTACATCAACACCGTGTTGAAAAAGGCCCGACAGCGTCTCTACCACCTCAGACGCTTGAGAGACTTCCGACTGCCCTCCAAGGTGCTCAGGAACTTTTACTCGTGCACCATAGAAAGCATCCTGACGGGAAACATCTTAACCTGGTTTGGGAACAGCCCCATGCAGGACAGACGAGCTCTACAGAGGGTTGTGCGATCAGCTGAGCGCACCATCCGCTCCGAGCTCCCTGACCTGCACTCAATCTACAGCAGGCGGTGCTGGACCAAGGCCAGGAAGATCGTGAAGGACCTCAGCCATCCCAACAATGGACTGTTCTCTCTGTTGAGGTCAGGGAAGCGATTCCGCTCCCTGAGGACCAACACAGAGAGACTGAGGAGGAGCTTCTTCCCACAGGCGATACGGTCTCTCAACCACACCACCACATAGAACGGACCCACACATATGATTCCTACACACACTGGACAGTCTGCACTTTGCTTACACTCAATCACTTTAAGCATATTTGCACTGCACAAGACACTCACAATGTGGTTTGCACAACACTGGACATTATATTTCTTATATTTCTTCATTTCCATTTAATATTTGTACAGCTGCTGCTATTGTATATTGTATATATATTTATATTATATTTCCTCATACATTCTTATTATTTCCATACTGTTCATTTTGTTGTACAGTTACTTTATTTTCAACTTTAATTCATATATATTTTATCTTATTCTTTCCCAGTTAAATTTACCCTTCATTCTAATTTGTATTGTATTGTGTATTTTGCTGTACAGATATTCTATTTTCAACTTAAATTCAGATATGTGTTATCTTACTCTTTCCCAGTTAATTTTACCCTTC
Source organism: Oreochromis niloticus (assembly GCF_001858045.2). NCBI lineage: Eukaryota > Metazoa > Chordata > Actinopteri > Cichliformes > Cichlidae > Oreochromis > Oreochromis niloticus. The sequence goes on along the minus strand of NC_031967.2, from coordinate 69,023,964 downwards.
ATTCTAATTTGTGGTGTACAGTTATTTTATTTTCAACTCTAATTCATATATATTCTATTTTATTCCTTCCTAGTTAAATTCACCCTTTTTAATTTTCATATTTATTTCCTATTTTATTCATAGCCTTTTCTTTTTTTTTCTTTAGGTCACGAGCAGTTGTATAAGGCATTTCACTGCATATCGTACTGTGTATGACTGTGTATGTGACAAATAAAAATTTGAATTCGAATTTGAATTTGAAGCTGTTTTTAAAAAATATCAGACAATGTTTTAAATATTTTGGCCCAGTAGGTGGCGGTGTTGGGGCATGTCCAAAACATATGTGACAATGACACAGCTTGAGTCCGCTCCTGGAAACATCCTTGAGACCTTCAGTTTGGACAAATGGAGCCTATGCAGGACCTTAAATTGTAGAGGTCTGTGTCTGCAGCAGACCGAAGTGGAGTGAACCAGTTCTTGTGCTTTAGTTCACTGATCTTCAGTGATATAAATACCACTCCAATCATTCCTCAAATGTTCCAATGTAGTTGTACTGTCTATTTGTGAAAGTTGATTGTAGATCCTGGAAATAGCTCCTTTCTTTAGCGGGTTCACCATGAACAGGTCATCTGAAGCGAGCCTTCGTGGTTCATTGGGAAAGGATGGAAGTGTTTCTTTAATAAAATGATGTATTTGTAAGTACTTGAAAAAGTCTCTGTTTTCTAAGGAGAATTTTTGCTGAAGACGTTGAAACAAAGGAAAAATTATTATCAATAAACAGATCCTTAATTGTGTGTATTCCTTTGGAAGTCCATAGCTGGAATGTGGATCTTGTGAACAATGTGTGTGCTTGATTATGAATTAATGGTGTAATTCATGGAGCAAATTAAAATGCCTTCTTATCTGAGACCAAATTTTTAATGAGTAGACACTACTGGATTTTTACATTCATGCTTACCCGGATCTGAATTTGAATGAACCAAAGATTTAAGAGTATTAGGGAAAAAAGCCATACTTTCCATCCTTTCCCAATCAGGTCTGTGTTTCCTGCCCCACAATGACATACAGCATATATTACAGACACAGTGATAGAGCTGAAAGCAGGGCCACCCCATTCCTCCTGCAATCTTGGGTCTCTGGAGGGATGTCTTTTTTATTCTGTTCCAGATAAACTGAGAATTTAACTGGTCTAATATCTTAAAAAAATGTTTTAGTGATCAATATTGGGACACATTGAAACAGAAATAAAAACTTGGGTAAAGTGTCCATCCTAATGACATTTATTTGGCCAGCAAGTGAGACGGGCAAAATGCTCATTGTTAGGTTGATTTTGTATCAAGAGATTTTCCCAAATTCAGTTAAAATTGTCATAATCTTTGGCAATAATTTATAAGGGTCTGTGATATATAGCAACACATTGTCTGCATAGAGAGACACCTTATGTTCTACGCCAAACCTTCTTATTCCTTTATGATCCTTTGCAGAGCGTCATTAAATGGCGAGAGGTTCTTTAACAAGTGCAAATAGCAATGGGGACAGAGGGCACCCTTGTCTTGTAGACCGTTGGAGGGAAAAAGGACTAGAAGTTATATTTTTTTGTGTTAACTGAGAGCTGGGGCTTTGCATAAAGCAGCTTAACAAGGGAAATATAATTAGGGCCTATGCCAAACTTTGACAGGGTCGAGGAGAGGAAATCCCACTCGACCCTGTCAAAGGTCTTCTCTACATCTAGTGACCGTAGCATTTCAGATTGGTCATAAGTATCACGTGTATATCTAACATTAAAAAGCCTCTGTTAGTTGCTGGTTCGGCTGCGTAATCGCCGTCCATCATTCTGTGTTCACTCTCTGCATCATTTCTCATGTCTCCCTGCTTGTCCGTTTTCAGGTTTGGTTTTGCTCTTTGGTTTTCCCAGTTTAGGTTTTCTCTTTTCTGTTTTTGCCCCCCTCGCCTTTATTGTACGTGCACGCTCCACAACTAAAATGACACCAGACTTAAAGACCGGATAGGGTAACAGAAGTAATGTAACTAGTAGTAATGTGCCCCCCCCCTCCCCCGCCCCTTCACTGGGACTGGCAGTTGTTGAAGTGAACAGTTGTACTTTGACCTTTAACCTCTCTGCTCTGTCTTTATTCCTCTTTCAGACCAGAAAAGCCTCACAGCTGAGTCTGGACAGGACAGGACATGTCGAGCTCCAAATTAAAACCCCATCAGTGTTGTAAAATGGAGCAGAGCTGACCTGGGAGTTGAATATGTGCTATTGTACAGAAACCAGCAATTTGCAGACAACCAGCGTCCATCTTTTAAGAACTGGGTGGATCTGCAGGACAGACAGATGAAGGATGGAGACGTGTCTTTGATTCTGAACAACGTGACGATTAATGACACTGGAACATACGAGTGTCGACTCATCCAGACAGGAACAAGTGGTCAGAGGCTCATCACCATCATCTACCTTCATGTTGTTCCCCCTAGGTGAGTGAGTAGAGTTGAGTGTGTGTGTGATCAGAGGTGAAGCTGCTTCCTGGTTGTTCATGTTGTTGATGAGACTTTGTAGAAAGCAGCTGGTCTGAGTGATTGGCAGGAATTATTAAGGAAATAATAATAGTAACAGCGATGTCAGTAATATTCAGTCAGGCATGCCTTTATCAGGTTTGTACGTGGTCTGAGCCAGTTTAAACTTGTTTGTATAGCATGAGCAGATTTGAGATCAAGTGTGTCATATCCTCCTGACAACCAAAAGAAAAAAGAATTTTCTCACTGAACTTTTTTAGACTTCATACCTCAATGCAATGCCCACGTTGGCCCTTGTTTAGTACTTCAGGACTAGTACAGTACCTCAAATAAGCCAAAAGATATAGACCAAAAACAAATGTCCATTATAGGGGACATAAATGAATAGGATGGTTCTCAGGAGGATATTTTGGCCACAAACAGGATTCTGGCAGGAACATGCAGGCCACCACGAGCACTATATGAGCAAATTGTAGTTATTTGTGATATGTGTTTACTTTTTATAATTTTTTGTGATCCATTTATATCCTCTCAATATTTTTATGGGGGCAGTGATATTGCGCCCTCCAATGACGAGCATGCTGAGAGATGCTGAGTACTTGTTGGTCCTTTAGCCTTCACTCTGGAGTCCATCTCATCCCAACCATCTTGATTGGACATCAGACCCACGTACAGATTTTAACTCATCTAACGTCCATTCCTTGAGCTTCTTGGCCCAAACAAATCTCTTTTGCTTGTTGCTTTTCCTTAGTCGTGGTTTCTTAGCAGCTATTTGAACATAAAGGCCTGATTCAACAGTCTTCTCTGAAGTGGTGTTGTAGAGATGCGTCTGCTGCTGTAGCTCTGTGACATTTATCTGGGCTCTGATCTGAGGTGCTGTTAACGTATGATTTTTGAGGCTGGTGAGTCAGATGAATTTATCCTCAGCTGCAGAGGTGACTCTTGGTCTTCCTTTTCTGGGTCGGTCCTCATGTGAGCCAGTTTCATCATAGCACTTGATGTTTTTTGTAACTGCACTTCAGTCAAACTTTTAGAAATTTTCCAGACTGACTGACCTTCAGTTCTTAAAGTAATGATGGAGGTGACTACAGGTGACTATATCATGAAGCTCGCTGACTGAGAGAAGGCCAATGGTTTATGGTGCTGTCAATAAAGCAAAAGGTGGCTACTCTGTGTAATATAAAATATAAAACATATTTAGAGTTCTTATTCTTTGCCACATAATTCTCTTGCTTCATATATTTGATGTCTTCAGTTTGTATCTACAATGTAGAAAGTAGTAAAGAAAATATATTAAATGAAAAGGTGTGTCAAACATTTTGGTAGGACTGGTAGTGATATGTTTAGTTTACCAGTTTTATATAATTTTGTTTCGTTTTGTTTTTCTTTACCGTACAAATTTTCCTCCTGCTATTCTCCAGTCACTCCAGTAGGTAACGCTAAAGTAACATTGGTACTGTAAGCTGATTGGCCAACAACCATTACGAATTAGACGAAGAAGAAAAGGAGTAGCTGGAGGAGCACATCTCAGTCGGAATTTTCAGTTTGATCACGTCCTCAGTCTGTATTTCAAACTGGGAAAGTCAGACAGCTTCATGAATCTCAAGTTAACAATCCGAGATGGAGGCGGGGAATGTACCTGTAATAAAACTGTAAATCTTTTTAATCTGTTTCCCACTGTGGTGTATTTTAGACTTGCTAAATAATCGGGGCACAGAGCACTGACCAAACTCTAATATGAACAACCTGCAGTGGTGGTTTTACCTGCAACAAGGCTAGCATTTCACCGCTCTGCTACTGATCAATGAATGGCTCTAGCTTGCAAAGGAGTAAATGAAAACCTTCACAGTGCGAGCGAGACGCAAAGGTCTTTCTCAGCCTTCCGACTGCAATGAAATGCATCACAACACATAACATGCGGAAGTGTTTGATCAAATCTCTTTTCCCGTTACCCCAACTGTGATGGCTGCCAAAATATATATCGCGTTTTGCTGGACTTGTCTGGTTGCCTTCGTCTGTGCAGGTTAAATTTAGTTATTATGAAGTCAAACATGTTGTAAAGCTGCTGTTTTAAACTGACCGGTACTTTATTCTGGGCTAAATATGATGAAAGAGTGACTCGGTTACTGGCACCCCCGGTGGCACCTTCAGATGCCACACCTTAGAGACGATCTTTTTCAATAATGCGTTAGCGAGTTATGTTGAATTTAACTCCAGGGTTTTCTAGATCAGCTCGTTAACAGATGCTGAACACATTTCCTGGTTCAGAGTTTCGGTTTAAAAACAGCAGGAAGTGCCAGTGTTTACTGATTCTTTTACACACAGCACATTAAAGTGAAATATAAATTATCTGCTGGGAGAAACCATCTTATATGTGCAGCGTGTTAAGTTGTAGCCACTAAAATTGCTCTATGACGCATTCTTACAGGAATGTCCGTGAACGGATTTAGCGATACAGGAAGTGTACGAATGATTTGCTGTCGCATTAATCTCTCCTTCTTTTGAAACGCTTTTGCATTTTACTGTGAGAAGCTGCAATTCCTGAGTTACCACAGGAAAAACAACCTCTGCTGGGCCTTCTCTTGAATAGCCTGTTAGCCTTTATCCCATTTCTACCTACTGTAGTCGGCTCAGCGTGATTTTTAGTTTTCCATTGGGTGGTAGTACCTGATAACGGGCACTTTTTAGTACCTGGTTAATGATTTTTACCATGAATTATTGTTTCAATCTTAAACACGATCAACCTGTCTGCAATAATCAGCTATGTACCAGCGGCCTTCAAGCTGGTAAACCTTTACTTCAAAAACATAACTTCATGACCCAGCTGTCTTGGCTCATTACAGGCCAATTGCCAACCTTCCATATATCTCAAATATTCCTGTCTTCTTTCCCTTGGTCACAGCACATGCATTCCCCTCCCTGAGCCTGGTTCTGCTGGAGGTTTCTTCCTGTTAAAAGGGAGTTTTTCCTTCCCACTGTCACCAAAGTGCTTGCTCATAGGGGATCATACGATTGTTTATTAAGCTGTTCTCGATTGTAATGGAAAAAGAGTCGATCTGAGTCATACAGTGTTGAGCTGATCCAACTAGGAACTAATGAAAAATAGTTTATATGTGTTTAAGGACTAGATCCTCTAAGAAGTGGATCCTGGTAATCTGAAGTGATTCACAGTTTATACTGTATTGTTGAGAGGCTTGAAAGTGGAGTGTTGGGAGTTTCTCATTTTGACAGTCTTTGACTGTACCATTGGAAGCAACTGGTCCACCTACTGTCTTTAGGAGAACTTGATTGTTCCCGGTGAGACCAGTGACAGTGGTGTCATCTGCAAACTTCAGGAGTTTCACAGATGGATCTCCTGAGGAGCAGTCATTAGTGTAGAGAGAGAAGACCAGTGGCAGGAGAACACACCTCCAGTGAAGCCCACTGTTGATGGTCTGTGTGCATGATGTGAATCTTGAGGAAGCTGGTAGTCCTCTGACAGGTGGAGGTGGGCACGGTAAGTTGGGTGAGCTTCTGCTGCAGGATGTCTGGGATGACTTTGTTGGATACAGGATACTGGTGTATGTCCCAGGTCGGTCGAGCCGATGCAGGATTTAGTGCAGTCCCATACTGATGCATCCTCAGCTGACCTGTTTGCCCAGTAGGGAAACTACAGGATGTCCAGCAGAGGCTTTGATGCCTTTCAGGTGGCTCAACATGAGTCTGTCATAGGACGTCATGACCACAGATATCAGGCAGACAGGCCCGTAGTCATTTAATCCTGTGATGGTGGACTTCTTTGGGACCAACACATTACAAGTATTACACTGTTGACATTCACTGCAACCATCTCAGAGCTCTTTCTCTTTTCTGTGGGTGGTGCATGGCCATTGTTAATTCGTAGCTCACGAGATAGAGAGGCGCATTTATCAGTTTGAAGATCAGTGGCTCGATCAGTGGCTCCTGTAGCCTGCATGTTAAAGTCTCCTTGGACAAGAACTTTCTCCTCAGGATTAGGGCTGTTCGATATAACGATATATATCGGATGACGATATAAAAACATCTATCGTTTCATTTTACGCTATCATTTGTTTCGTGGTGTCGCAAAATAAACTGTTTACGGCAATATTTTTTCATCATTTTGATGGTCACTGTAGTGGCTATATTAATTTCTTAAAGTTCTCTCTTTCTCTTATATTTAATATAACCACAGTACGGACGGACAAGCGCTTGTTTTTATACGTTGTTTTGTTAGCAACAACGACAGTAAAACCACGGCTTGTCCGCTTGTTTATTTTCCACATAAACCTTTCACAATAAAGCTCAAGATCCTGTTGAGACTTTTCAAAATAAACTGAATCACGTGAAAGATGAAGAGTATTTACGGATGAGAAGCAAAAAAGAGCCGTCAGGTGTTAAAAAAATAAACCTTAGACTCAAATGTTAGAACAGGCTTTTCCCCGCAGCACGCTGTGTAATAAATACAAAGAAAACGGCGGCTGTTACAACCTAACAACACTGGACTCCAGGTACTCGAAGCCCAGCTGGAAAGTCGAGCTGCCCGAGATTCACAGAATTTACAGAAAATGTTAAATTTTTGTAAATTTATATCGTTATCGGACGATAGATGTCTTAATATCGGGATATGAGATTTTGGTCATATCGCACAGCCCTACTCAGGATACTGAACCCTGAGTTGTTGCTGGTCAGAGAGTGCAAATCTGAGAACAGTGATCTATGAGTGTGTGAATGATCAGCTGAGGAGAAGGTTGTTATATGAGTAACAGTCCATTTGTTGTATGAAGCTGAGAGTGGGAGGGCTTCTTTCAAATCTGACCTGCAGTCAGTTCCAGCGTCTCAGTTTAATATACAGCAGCATTAAACACTGAAAGAAATATGCTGTGGATGTATCAGACACACATCTGAATATCAGATAAAGACTAATTCTAAACTCTTGGTTAGTCTGAAGTTTTCTGACTGATAATTATGTGGTGATGTAGCTCATGCATGTAATAGAGTAACACAGAAGTAATGTAACTAATAATAATGATCCCAGTACTTGTGTGATGGCAGCATGGGCCTGGGAGGGCTCCAATGAAATGTTTGACACAGAAGTGTAATGTGTGTGTGTCAGTGTGATGTGTTGTAGTGTCAGGAGTCAGTATACAGCTACAAAGCTTTTTGTTCAGTGTATACAAACAGCTGTAGCTCCATAAAGGCAGCATGCAGAGACTCACAGTGTCTTATAATGAGAGGCTGCTTTCTCTCACACATTATGTTCACTTATTACCAGCATGTGTGTGTGTGTGTGTGTGTACTCACTCTGATTGGCTGATGTTGAAGTGAACAGTTGTACTTTGACCTTTAACCTCTCTGCTCTGTCTTGTTTCCTCTTTCAGACCAGAAAAACATCAAAGCTGAGGTTGGACAGAACGTCACTCTGCCATGTCGAGCTCCAAATAATAATCCCATCAGTGTTTTAAAATGGAGCAGAGCTGACCTGAAAGATAAATATGTCCTTTTGTACAAGGATGAGCGATTTGAACCAGATGACCAGCATCCATCTTTTAAGAACCGGGTGGATCTGCAGGACAGACAGATGAAGGATGGAGACGTGTCTCTGATTCTGAGCAATGTGACGATTAATGATACTGGAACATACGAGTGTGTTGTCATCCCCAGTGGTGGAGGCAGTCCGAAGCTCATCAGCATCATTGACCTGAGTGTTGTTCCTCCAGGTGAGTGAGTAGAGTTGAGTGTGTGTGTGATCAGAGGTGAAGCTGCTTCCTGGTTGTTGATGTTTGTTTGTAAAGATGTTGTTGATGAGACTTTGTAGAAAGCAGCTGGTCTGAGTGATGTGATCAGAGTGCAGTAGATAATGTCTGACAGCAGTTTGAAGAGGAAATGGATTCTGTTCTGTTCTTCACTCATCACATACCTGACAGCTGACACCTCACACCTGTTTCTCACCTGCAGGTCAGACAGGAGGATCTGTTGGACTGAAAGTTGGTCTGTCAGTTTCTGCTGTTCTTCTTGTTGCTGCTGTTGTTGGATTTTTGATCTACAGAAAACGTGAAAAAAACAAAGAGTCAAGAGCCGTACCATCAACCTGCTGAACTGCAGGCTGTATGAAATGTGAGTTTCTTACAGCTGAACTCCTGGAGTCTGAGTGTCCTGATGAGCCAGACTTCATTTAGTGTTATTAAACAATCAGAAGATGATCTGAGGACAGACATCAGTCAGCTGTCGGTGATTTGAAGTTACTGTTTTTGTTTGTTTGCTTTGTGTGCATCAGTATTAGTTATTAGTTTGTTTTAGCTTCCAGGTGAGTTGCTCATCTCAGTGCAAGAGTTTATGTTCTTAAACAGTGTTATTTACACTTTTGCCTTATTTCTATGTGGAACATTCAGGACTTCATAATCCAAACAAAGAAAAGTTACAAATCTGAGAATAAGATCAGTGATATTCAACAACAAAAACCATTTTATGTGACAAACATCTTCTCTGTCTCTGATGTCAACAGAAATAAGTTTGTTCACAGTGATGAGTTCAGTGTTGTTTCTGTCACAATATCAGAATCAGTGAGTTTGTTTCATCTTCAGGTTCAGCTGTTTGTAAGGTCAGACTCACTGATCCTCATGTTTAGATGTTACACAATAATTACAGACACTGACTGACAACACAAACACAACACAAAGTGCTCAGGGTCCATTTATCAGCTAGAACTGAGTGACTGAATAATCTGATATTATTATGAAACCAAAGAGAAATGTGTTACATGGAGCTGCAGAGTCACATGTTTCCTCCTCTGATCTATGAAGCCTTAACTTGTTCCTCCATGAAGGAGACTCTTCAGTTTAAACATGTCAAGATTATTTATTATTTACTTTTTATATCAGTTTGTTTATCAATAGTTTTACATGTTTTACTCTTCAGTGTTTGTTTTTGTTTCCTGAGGCTGTTAAAGATTCCTGGCCTCCTTCAGATTCGACCTTCAATGTAACAATGTGAACATTTATACATTTAACCTGACATTATTACAACCTGTGGTCTGTGTAAGCTCAGTAGCTCCTCTCAGAGGTAGGAGATAAATGACAGAGTTGAATAACTGGCAGTTGATGGGATATGAGTATGAGGTGTGTTATTGAGCACAAGTTTTTGTGTACCAACATCTTTGTGCCTGCTATATGAAACAAGCATGTTAAATTACTGCCTTTTTAATAAGAAGAGCTACAAGTTGATTTATTCTTTTGAATTTTGAAGTGACGCTCATATAGCTGCTTCTGTGCTACTAAAGCCTGTTTTTGTGTAATGTGTCTGCCTGACGGAGCATATTCTGTTCATATCAACATAATAAACCTAATCCGTAAAAGATAAATAATTCTTTGTCTATGATTGTCTGCACACCACAGATTTGAGGCATTAACCAAACATAGTTACAGCATCACCACTAAACTGAGACTGCTTCCACTGTGTGGAACGGATGGAACCAGGCATGGATGGAATTATTTGAAGTGCCTCAATGTTATGCTTTATATAAACTAAAATGCCATATAACTATATAGTGTAGTATTAAGTGGACACGGCCCTGAGAGTAAAGGCATTAGACTACGTGTCCTTGGGGATGGAAATGGTAAATGGCCTGTATTTGTATAGCGCTTTACTAGTCCCTAAGGACCCCAAAGTGCTTTACATATCCAGTCATCCACCCATTCACACACACTTACACACTGGTGATGGCAAGCTACATTGTAGCCACAGCAACCCTGGGGCGCACTGACAGAGGCGAGGCTGCCGGACACTGGCGCCACCAGGCCTTCTGACCACCACCACCAGTAGGCAACAGGTGAAGTGTCTTGCCCAAGGACACAATGACCGAGACTGTCCGAGCCGGGGATCGAACCGGCAACCTTCCGATTATAAGGCGATTATAGGATCTACATAAAATCTACCAACCTAATACCTCTTAAATGTATTCTTGTAGATATGACATGATAAAATCTAATAAGAGTGGTTAGCTGCCTTAAAGACTCGCGATATCACAAGTTCACACGTGATTTTAAACCACAGGAGGCAGGAAAGCACATGATCTGCTTCATGGTCATCTTGGAAAAGTAAGAGTAAATCTGTGTTCATCCACCTTGATGAAAATACTTTTTGTATCATGAGTTTGTCGATTCTTTTCAGTTTTATTTATTCACATTTTTGTTTAGTTTTTTTTAAATCTGGCTCTTTATGCCACTCTAGCTAGCTAACACATTAGTGTAACAATTGAAGATATGTGTAGCTTATTTTAGAGTTTAGGAATGTGTTAGATAGGATGTATAATTATTGTAGAGACACTGACACTGCCCTGGATGCAGTAAAGGCCTGAGTAGGGCTGTGCGATATGACCAAAATCTCATATCCCGATATAAGAATTCTATCGTCCTGATAACGATATAAATCACAAAAATGTAACATTTTCTGTAAATTCTGTGAATGTCGGGCAGCTCGACTTGCGGGAAGTGTTTCCAGCTGCGCGTCATGTAGCTGGAGTTCAGTGTTTTAACCGATGCATGAAACTATACATTTTTAGACATAAGTTGTAACGGCCGCCGTTTTCTTTGTGAGTATTTATTACACGGCGTGCTGCGGGAAAAAGCCTGTTCTAACGTTTGAAGCTAAGGTTTGTTTTTTAGCACCTGACGACTCTTTTTTTTTTTTAAACGTATGTTTATTTGTTTTTTCAACAGTATCCAACACAAAAATATAATGAACATATGGCAGGTATTAAAATAATAATAATAATAATAATAATAATAATAATAATAATAATAATTGAAATGTTAATCCTAAAAGATTCAAAATAAGTGAATAATTAAATAAATTAAGATAGCAAACAATGCAAATAATACAATTACAAAAAAAATTATAAATAAAAATCATAATGTTGTGTAGCTTTCTGGATTTTATACTTATTGGGCTACATATTTATTTATTATACAGTATATTCCCAACAGCAAGTCAGACATTATTCATCATTATCTAGTTATCTTATTCAAGTTCATTACCCCAAATTGGGGAGAAACAGGACAACCCTGGAGAGTCATTCAACATTTTTTGTACTTCATGCCAAACAACAACAGTGTTTTTTTACAAAGGGATTAGTAGTAATTTTCTTTAAAGTTTTAAAGGGTGCTGAGTATAGATAGCTATGTAATGACAAACCCTTTGAGGACATTTTTTCAATTTCTAACCAGGGAAGGAAAATATCGTTTGAAAACCAAAACATAGTGGTCCTCAGCTGAGCAGCCCAATAATACCATTCTAAATTTGGAAATTGTAGCCCTCCCCTATCATATGGTAAATACAAGAGGGAGAGTCTGAGTCTTGGCTTCCTATTGTTCCAAATGAAATTAGAAGCTTTCTGGTCTTGGAAAAAAAAAGAAGGAGGAGGGGCCAGCGGGATTGACTGAAAGATATATAGAAATTTAGGTAATATAGTCATTTTTACTATGTTTATTCTTCCCAGTAAAGAAAGAGGCAATGATATTAATCTAGTGATCTCTTCCGACACCTCTATTACCCAGGGGCAGATCTAGAAGGGTGGCATGGGGTGGCAAGTGCCACCCTAAAATGATCCCGTGCCACCCCAGTTTTGCATATGACAGTGTTGTTTATTAAAATAAGATAGCATTAACAGTTTGAGCGTAGTTACAGTCAACAGTGAATAAAAATGCTAAAACTGAATATATTGCATAGTGTCCCCCCCCAGGGTGATCGGCTTTTTTCTTGTTTTCAGTAGCAAGCGGTGCTTATGATTGTGCCAGAGCACATTTTGAACAACACCATGGGAATTACGGATTTTACACAGGTGTTTGGATGTTACACTCTGGAAATGGAAGGAAGGTGAGTGTTATTAACCCTCTGTGGTCCACGGACACGCTGCACCTCCAAATCACATGACTGATGTAAGCTGACAACAAGCTGCAGCCACGCTGAGTCTCTATTTTAGCCCACATTGAAAGTTCAGACTTCAAAGTTTTTATATTTTAATTACAGGCCAGTAAATCCAGAGTTATGATAATATATATAAGCCATGCTTTTTTCTAAATACTGTCGTCACGTTTGTGTGCGTGTGTGTTTTAAGCGTTTTCTAAGGACAGCGCGAAAACAGTAGAGAAAGGGGAAAAAAGCCACCGCTTTCCTATCGGTGGAAAAATGTACCATGTCGACCAATTTTTTAAAAAAGTCAACACGTAGGATTTGGTTCTTTAGGAAGAGGGAAAAGTTTTTGGAATGACAGTAATGACAGCGAGACAGAGCGAGCGAGTGAGAGAGAGAGTTTTTAGATGTGGGAGATTTGTGACGTTTAGTGTGGAGTGTATACTTAGTGTGTTGTGTTGTCTTGTGTAGTTGTTCTGTTGTGTAGTCGTTTTGTTTTGTGTGTTAGTGAGGGCACTAATGAATGTCACAAAGGCACATTTGCAGTGTAAACACTGTCACTACGTACAAAACCAGCGCAGTGACACACCTCCTGTTGTCAGGCCTGCAGGTTTATCTCTGTGCTGTTCTCCTCTGTGTTTTGGTGGACAAGCTTTTTTTTACTGGCACACATCATTTGTGGGGCATCTTATTGTGACACCTGATTGTTCTCTCACTTTAGTTTTAGTAATATTTTTAAATGGTTGTACAAAATGAAAAAAACAGCAGGTGTATTGGCTGCATTTTTAGATAAATAATTGTATATGTTTACAAAATGTACAATTTATATTTACTCAACATGTCTGCGGGGTTTTTTTACAGTAAAAAATACTACTGTGATTTTAAGTTCTTTGTGTGATTTCAGATCAGTAATACTAATGCAGTATGTCAGTGAAAAAACAACTAAATTCAGTTGAGCTGAAAAGAATGATACCAAACAAGGCAAGGGGGAAAAATAAAATGAAACAATTTGAGGGTGAAATACAAACGTAAACTCAAAAGGAGTCCGAAATGGCCGGTTGTATTTCAGAACTCAGAGGGTTGATCCAACAAATCATGAAAAATTAGGTTTAAATTTTTGTACATGACAGTGCAGATTTCTGACATTTTGTGTAATTTAAGCTGTAACATTGTGATTGTTTTCTAACAAAAAACAGTGAAACTTAAGTTAGACTTGTGTTTGTAAAAGAAACCGCCCCATGTTGTGTAGCTTTCTGGATTTTATACTTATTGGGCTACATATTTATTTATTATACAGGCTATACAGTGCATAAGATCAAAACTCATGTTTTATGTAACTAAAGTGTGTAATTATGTGGGCTACAGACAATAATTAAGTTATAGACTTTATTTATATGAAAAACGTGTATACTTACTGCATTTGAATCATTTTAACCATATGTAACCACCTGCATATGTGTTTGGGGGGGAAAAAGTCTGATTTTGCCACCCCATTTGATTTCTTTGCCACCCTCATGCCACCCTAAGAAAATTTCTCTAGATCTGCCCCTGCTATTACCATGGGCTCATAATTGGCTGAGCTAAGATCGCTTATCTTTGGGGTTACTCTGATGCCCAAATATTTAAATCCCTGTGTGGCATTCACAAATGGGTGGGACACAACTGGTTTCATCCTCTCATTTACATTTAAAAACATAATGGATGATTTTTCTTTATTCACTTTGAACCCAGAGAAACTGCCAAATTGATCGAATAGTTTCAGGAGAGATGGTATTGATTCTGCGAGGTGTGATAGAAACACAGTAGTATCATCAGCGTACATTGCTGTTTTGTGTAGCGTCTCCCCGATCTTAATACCATGGATTGAGGGATGTGATCTAATTGCTATTGCTAAAGGTTCCATGGCTAGTACAAAAAGCAGACGTGAAATTGGAGACCCTCGTCTGGTGCCTCGAAATAGCTCAAAAGGATGAGAGATGAGATTATTGGTAGATACCATTGCAACCGAATCAGCAAGTAAAATTTCAACCCATCTAAGGAAGTGATCACCGAATCGAAAACGCTTAAGCACCTCAATTAGATAGGGCCATTCAACCTGATCGAACGCCTTCTCCGCATCGAGTGATAGTATTGCAGTATCAGGTGACTCTTCACATTCGTGGATTATATTGAGAACTCTCCTCACGTTGTGGAACCCCTGACGATTTTGAATGAAACCATTTTGATCTCCATGTATAATGGCTGGAAGAGCCCTCTCCAGCCTCATAGCCAGAGCCTTAGCTATGATTTTGGAGTCAGAATTTAACAGCCATATGGGTCTGTAAAAACCGCTTTCGGCTGGCGCTTTGCTTGGTTTTAGAATGAGAGTAAATGGACTGATTCTTATATAGCGCTTTTCTATTCTCCCGGAGTACTTAAAGCGCTGCATACAACATGCCTCATTCACCCATTCACACCCACTCATGCAAGCACTTCTAAACACAAGTGCAAACTATAACTACATTCACCCTGATCATAAAACGTCTGCTTCAATCTTGTTAGACCATCTTCAGCTTTAAGCATAGACAGCTCCTCGTATTTAGCTTTAAGGGTCAATAATTCCTGTTTTTTCTGTGTTGAATCATCTATGGTAACTTTTCTCTCTAATTCTCTAATTTTATTGTTTAATTCGTTCATTGTCTGTTTAAATTTGTTAAATTCAGAGCTGGTGAAACTTATCATTTGTCCTCTAATATATGCTTTAAAAAGCTTCCCATGTAATGGCTGCAGTTGTTTGAATTGTATTAATTGAGAAGTAGAGATCAATATGTTCTCCTACAAATTTTATAAAGTCAGAATCATGTATCCATTTAGGGTGTAAGCGCCACTTGTTTGAGCGGCTATTCACTTGTTCTACCTTGTAAAATAGTGAGGTTGGGGCATGATCTGACTATACAATGCTGTCATATATACACTTAGTTATATTGGGTAGCAAAGATGAGGAAATTAGAAAATAATCTATTCGGGAGTGGGATTTAAATACTGCTTACAAAGGTGGATCACAAAGGTTCAGATCTTTCAAATATTGTTGTATTTTTTTCCTTGATTGAGAGTGTGAAGTGTCTATCCCTGATGAGCGGTCAAGCTTCGGGTCCAAAGTACAATTTAAGTCACCTGCCAATATTATCTTACCAGGAAGGGTAGCTATCAATAGAAATAAATTCACAAAAAAATGAAGGGCTATCATCATTAGGGCCATAAACATTAAATTAAAAATTTCTTTCAAGAGAGTTCCTTGAACCACCAAAAATCTGCCAGCTTTATCATAAATAGCGTTGTTTACTTGGAAAGGCACTGAATTATGAATTAACACCATAACCCCTCTCGAATGAGAAGGGCAACAGGATGCTAGCACTTTGCCTGGCCATCTCCTACGTACTTTCACCAGATCCTCTAGTAAATGTGTCTCTTGGATAAACGCTATTGATGACTCAAGTTGTTTAAGCCTGGTAATAACCTGTTTTTGTTTAACCACTTTTGCCATTCCTCTCACATTCCAAGAAGTAAATTTAAAATTCTTATATGAAGTCATCTATTCTTAATAATACATCAGATTGTGCAACATAGTATCATCTTTTGGTTGTTGGTAAACCTTTCAGTATCCCTAACTGTTGTGTTGGGAGTAAACCAGTAAAAAGCAACAAGTTGTGAAAAATACAAAAACACAAACAAACAACATAAAATCTGCCATAAATGAACCCCCTTAGCTGTCAACCTGACCAGGACAGCCCCTCGCCCTACCCCACCCTCCCCCTGACCTTGGGGTGCAGTTAAGTGCACACGCTGATCCATTGTAAACAATGGAGAATTTTAAACAATGGAGCAGCCAAACCGAACCGAGCTGACATCATGGTCAAACAAAACCAAACCACCTGGACAATTGCGTCTCCTGACGAAAATATATATTCTACATGAACAAGTATGCATATAATGATCATTACAAACTTTCTTGCAGTATAGCTCTCATCCCGGAGAGCCGACTGTATGGCGAACAACCAACACTCCAAGACACAAATGAAAGCCCAAACAACGAGTGGACGTGGCCATTTATCTATAAGGGGTAAATAAAATTCCCATTACATCTGAGGAGAATGAAGGAATGGTAAACCAAAGTAAATGCAAAAATAAATAAATAAAATACTCTCCCCATAAAATTTAACAGCAAGGATGAGCAATATTGGCCAGTAAATCCAACAATTTCAAATTACAGTTTTTATGGGCAGATAGTAAAGGATTCGACCAATCGACCACACACACCAAGGACTCTTGGTGTGTGTGGTCGATTGGGTGAGCTCTTTTGATGAGAGGTTGTCTCGGGAGTGTCGCTGGTCCCAGCGCTTCGGGGAGCCACTTCTCCAGGAAAGCCACCGCGTCATTTCCTTCTATTTTCTCCGGCACATTAACTAGTCGTAGGTTGGATCGACGAGAACGGTTTTCGAGGTCCTCGAGTTTGTTCGTGAGAAGAGCCACTTGTTTAACTAGCGCCTCTGTCTTGCCTTTCTCTGAGTTAACGGTGTCCTCCATGCTGCTAATGCGCATGTCTGCCCCATCCATGCGCATTGAAAAGTCCTGCACGTGAATTTTTACCTCTTGGATCGCTGTCAGGACCACATCCATTTTTGTGGAAAAGTCACTTCTGATCCCATCGAGTATTTGAATAACATCCAAGTTATGGGCCATTCCAGTACTCACGTCTAAGAGACGCCCAGGGGTAGCATCACTTGGAGAGTTAGCTTGACTGTTAGCACTTGAGATGTCGTCTTCCTCACTTGGAGAAGAGTGTGCTTTAGATTTATTTTGTGCTTTCTTTGCCGGCATAATGTCGCCGATATACGATAATAACTCGCTACAAGCAGTAGTTATCACTGTTCACGCAGTTAAAGGACAGTTTTCAGGAACTTACTAAAACATCGACAGGAGCTCACAAAAATACGTGTGCCTAGTACAGCACCTTAACCAATGTTCCCTCTAAGCTGCGCACGTGCGCAATTGCGCACTGTTGGCACGGTCTCTGCGCAGAGAAAATCTGCGTTGCGCACACAAAAAAATTCTAACCTGAATTGAAATTAAAGTAAATATGTGCCGACAACGGTGTTTTAGGTAGCAAATCGGCGTGGCTGATGTGGAGTGAAGCCACGTTATTGACAACGTGTACAACCACTGGAGATGTGAGCAGGACAGACGAACAATTGACGGAAAAAGTGTGGACTTTATACCAGTTTTTAAATTGTGTTGATAGGCCACGAAAACCAGAGTTATGATAAAAGTATATGTAATGTTTGGTTTTCTTCCTGAATACTATTGTTGTTTATATTTACTGCGGGAAGAAACGGTAAAAACAGCGTTTTATAAGGAAAACGCTCGAGGGCACTCTTCGCCTGTGAGCAAAAACAAAACCAAAAATCCTAAAAAGTTTTAGGAGTGACAAAAAAAGTTTTAGGAGTGACGGCGGTGTTTTGAGATGTGAGAGATTTGAGACGTTTAGCGCAAATCTTGTGTAGTTAGTGTGTAGTGTAGTCAATAGTTTTGTTGTGTGTATCGGAACAATGAGGCGTCTGCTGAATGTTACAGGTGTTACAGGAGTGATACATCTCCTGTTGTCAGGCCTGCAGGTATCAGACTGTTGTTCTCCTTTATCTCATAGTGGACAGAAATTATTTTTTGGAGTGGCACAAATAATTTGTGTGGCATCAGATTTGATTCAGAACAGCTGATTGTTCTGTAAATAGATTGAAATGTTTATGTAAGAAAAACGCCTTGGCTGCATTTTCAGGTAAACAGCTGCAAAAAACGTTGTTGTTTGCATAACTCAGTTACTTTTTTGAAGAAGTAACTATATAATTAATTGCCCAACATTGGTCATTATTTACTGTATTTTGCAGACAGAGAGTTACAGGACTCTCTCCCAGGCCACAGACTCATACTCATAATACAAGTCAGAGGTTTATAAAAAAAAAAAAAAAAAGAAGAAAGAAACTTGTGTTTTCAAAATTGGAGTTCAAGTTGTTCTTACTACACAGGTCATGAACAAGATTTTTTTTGAATTCTCATTGTAAGTAGGCTAACATAAATGCTGTAATTTGATTATTTTAATAAACCATGTAACTTGGATGGATTGGATGCTGGCGTGACCACAGTGCACACGTCTGCTGTCGCTCACAGTGGTCCAAGGGATCGCTCAGGGAGTTTGTGTGTTCGCTCAGACACATGAAAAATTAGAGGGAACATTGACCATAACCACGCCCCCCTGGCGGCTCTTGTTTTGCTTCTCATCCGTAAATAATCTGGTATTTCACGTGATTGAGTTTATTTTGAAAAGTCTCAACAGGATCTTGAGCTTTATTGTGAAGGGTTTATGTGGAACATAAACAAGCGGACACGCAATGGTGTTACCGTCGTTGTTGCTAACGGCAACGCATACGCGCTTGTCTGTCCGTAGTGTGGTTATATTAACCTCCTAAGACCCGAACTCTTCCACGACATGCATTTTTAATTTCTCTTTGATATTTGGGCATATTGGGGCCCAATGAATGTAAAAACAAAGAATGACCAGATTTTTTTTTACCTTATTTTTGTTTTTAAGAAAAATGACAGTCACATATGAGGATATTCGTTTAAAATTTTGATAGAACAGTAGCAATATAATGTCCTCGAAAGTGGATATCAGGCCCTTGTAGAGCAAAATTGAGTATTTTGGTCTAAATAACCCAAAATATGATGTCCACATATGTGGACACCAGGTCCTAGGAGGTTAAATATAAGAGAGAGAGAAATTACGAAATTAATATAGCCACTACAGTGACCATCAAAACGATGAAAAAATATTGCCGTAAACAGTTTATTTTGCGACACCACGAAACAAACAATAGCGTAAAATGAAACGATAGACGTTTTTATATTGTCATCCGATATATATCGTTATATCGAACAGCCCTAGGCCTGAGTGTGTCATGAATTTAGGAGTAGATTTCTATGAGACCCTCCCCCACTTTGAACTTTGAAAGTAAGACAAAGAGTAATGTTGAGTGGAAATTCCCCAGGGAATACCTGGGTGAGGACCTCAACGTTTGTAACTGGATAACTTTGGTCTGAAAGGGAGATGGACTTTTATGACCGGCAGGAAGTCATGTACACAGAGACGCACACATCTTCAGAAGTTTTCTGATGACTCCACGGTGGGTGGATGTATCAGCAGGGATGATGAGACAGAGTACCGGGCTGTGGTTGACTCCTTTGTCACATGGTGTGAACAGAATCATCTGCAGCTCAATGTGGCAAAGACCAAGGAATTGGTGGTGGATTTTAGGAAGACCAGGAAACACTTGACTCCTGTTTCAATCCAGGGGGTCAGTGTTGACATTGTGAAGGACAATAAATACCTTGGAGTACACATTGACAATAAACTGGACTGGGCTAAAAACACCACAGCACTTTACAGGAAAAGTCAGGGTTGTCTATTTTCTGAGGCAGCCGCCGGTCCGAGTGTCAGGTGAACTGAACTTCAGGTAAGAAGTTATGACCTGCAGACTATCTGGGTCAGATATAAACCAAGTTTAGGTGGAGTTTATTTTCGTTGTGCTGACTTTTTACAGTCAGTTACAATAATTCGTACTGCGTGCTAGCTAGCATGACGGAGTGTCTATAAAGCTGCGTGGGTGCTATGATTTTACTGATAGTGAACTTTACTTTATCCATAAGGTTACTAAGTGGAGTTGCCAACCGTCCTGTACAAACAGAATCGTTCTGCATTCAGACAAATTATTACGCGTTTCGTGTTGAGCTGAGAAGGAACACAGTTTGTCCCGGACTTTAGCTAGAATGAAAAGAAAGCTGGATTTATTCTGTCGTTACGCTGCACAGCTGCACCTTCTTCTCCTGTCATTCTCTCCTATTTCTACTTCAATCATGAAACCGATCAATAATCAGCTGATCAGCTTTTCTCTTATGTTTATTTATCGCCCACTTTGCGCCAGAAAGAGGAAACCGCCGGATGTCGCAAAACAACAGCAGCACGTTTAAGCTTGATCAGCTGTTGTTAGAATATATTTAATATTAATTTCTAGTATCAGCTGATGTTTGCTGGAGCCACAGCTGTAAAGCTGCTGGTCATGATGTCGGTTTGGTTATCTGGTGAGAGGGGAACATGCAGATGAAACCAGGAGATGTCCTTACTGAATCATCAGAGCTGAACAGGTGATGGAGAAACAGGTTTACCTTTTAGGTGACATGAATGAGTTGAAGGGAAGTTATGAATTGTTGGAAGTCATGAGTTATTATTGGAAGTTATGAGCTGTTTCTGAGAGACAAATAACACCAGGATCATTTTCTATGTAGCTGACAGCTGGTAACTGTGCAGGGGCGGATCTAGCAAGGTTTTGCCAGGGGGCCAGGTAGGGCATTAACAGGGAAAGGGGGGCACAAAGAAATACTTTCTTATTCTCATTTAAACTGTCTTGCTGTTATTAAATAATTATCTGAAGCTTACAACCAAGTTTTTATCTGACGTAAAATGAATAGAAATCATACATATACCAACAAGACAGTACATCACTGTCACAACAGCGTTTGTTTTCATTCAGCAGCTGGAATCCACAGCTGTGCGTGTTCATGGAGCTGCATTTTCACCTGCTGGACATCACTAACTGACAAGTTTAACTGTCTTCAGAACATTGCAGAGGCCTTATTGACAGTATTTGGCTCTAATATCTGTGTGAGCAGATTTTCTCGCACATGAGTGTCCTCAGGCAGCCGTCTGAATGCTGGACACTCTGAGACCTTTGTATCTGACTGGGAGACCAGAGATCACATTAACATGTGTATCTCTGTATTAACAAACATGCCATATTGGCCCAGTTTATTTTTGTTATCATTGTTGTGAGGAGACCCTAAGTAGCATTTGTATTTTCTGTTGTACAGTTCATTTGCTGTTATGGATAAAAAGTCTTTTTTTTGTTTCAAAATAGCTGATAACTATTCGCTGATAGCTGCCAACATCTGCAAACAAATATAATTCTAGAAAGTGGTTCTATATCGTGTGTAACTGTTCATATAGAGCGTTATTAAATTTATTGCTAATGCAATCATGTGGCACACTGACTTCTGAGAAAATTTTAAATGGCACTCGCCATCAGAAAGGTTGCCTACCCCTGCTCTATGCTGTTGCATGCTAGGGGTTGCTGGTGCTAACAGACTCAATAAACTGATCCACAAGGCCAGTAATGTTGTGGAGATTGAGCTGGACTCCCTTAAGGTCCTGTTGGAGGGGCGGATGTTGTCCAAAATAAAGACAATGTTGGATAATTCCTCCCACCCACTCCACGACATGCCGGCTATAGTCACAGGAGCACGTTCAGTGAGAGACTGAAATTACCAAAAAGCACCACTGAACAGCACAGGAAATCATTCTCATTATCAACTCATCCAACTAACACACTGAATACCAGTGATGGGAATAACTGCAGGAATAACTTTTTTCAGTATCGAGTAATCTAATTACTATTTCTATCGTTACAACGCCGTTACAGGTACTAACAAGAAAATGCGGTCGCGTTACTATTTTTCAACAAACAGACGGTTGAAGCTGTGTTCAGCTTACCGCATCTTATATCAGTTGTACGGAAGTAGCTCTAAGTAATCTGGACGTTACAGCTTTAAGCTGCTGTGCGCTCCCGCGGACGGCAGTCCCAATCACTTTTTGGCACCTGTAGTTTACAACACCTGGAGCTAGAACCAGGCTGTGCCACCAGGTTGGGTCTGAGTTGAGTCCCTAACACGGAAGCGGGTTGGATCAGCTGGGAGAGACGAGTAGGAGAGTTTCGGTTTAAGTAAATTGCTTTTGACTTTGGACTACGAATTTGGATCACGGACTTTGGCGGTTGGCATAAACTGATATGTGACTGGTTGGAATGGAGTCTCAGGTGGGTGAGGATGATGATATGGACTTTGGTGAATGGACCCCGGTTTCTAGTGGGGGAAGATCAGGAAGAGGGAGAAGCTGGAAAGAGGAAGCTTGTTTGTTGGGGGCGCAGTCCAGTAAACGGAGTCTTGAAGAGTGCAGTTCGGATGAAGGGTCTAGGGTGGTGCGAAGAAAGACAGTGATGAAGGAATTTAAAGTAATCTTGAAATTCAGGTCGGAAGATGAGGATGTGCGATTGGCAACTTATTGATAGTGGTTAAGACAGAAGAACAGAAAAATAAGATGTTGGGCGCTGGAAGCATTTGTAAGAAGTCTGTAGCAGAGAGAAGGATATTGGGAGGAAATAAAGTGACACGAGGGGTGATTACAGGTATTCCAATGGATGAGGATCTGGACAAACTTAAGCAGTGTATTAATGGTGGTGAGGTCAGAAACATAAAAAGACTGTTGAGAACAATTAATGGGGAGAGGGTTAGTAGCTTGTGAGTTTTATTGGAATTTCAGGAAGCTCTTCTGCTGGATAGGGTTAAAATTGGATGCATGAGTTTTCCTGTTAGAGCATACGTGCCGCTGCCCCTCCGGTGCTATATATTGCCAAAGATACGGTCACATTGCTGCAGTTTGTAAAGGGAAACAGAGGTGCCCCAACTGTGGGGGTGAGCACATATTTGAGGAATGTGGGGATAACGTCCAGGAGAAATGCAGTAGCTGTGGGGGGCAGCACAGGATAATTTATGGGGGGTGTGAGGTAAGAAAGAAGGCCATGGAGGTCGAGCAAGTTAAAGTAGCTCAAAACATAAGTTATGCAGAGGCTGTCAGAAGGGTTCAGAAAGTGAAGGACGGAACAGGAAGAGTCCAGTCATCGGAACAGGTGCAACCGCATGGAGCTAACCCTGGACTGACAGTTGAGAAGATGATTTTTTTCATTGCCTATGTTATAAATTGCACCGATCAAGTCAAACACAAAAATGGAGAAAATTAAAATAATAGTTAAAGGAGTGGAGAGGTTTTTTGGTATTAAAGATATTTCTTGGGAACATATCAATAAAAGACTTAAAGGGGAGGGGGAAAGCAGAAAGTTCAGGGGAGAGGATGACATGATTATTTTGCAGTGGAACGCCAGAAGTTTGATAGCTAATGGTCAAGAGTTTAAGGGATTCATTAGAAACTGTACAAAGAAACCAGAAATAATCTGTGTACAGGAGTCATGGCTTAAACCGACTTTGGATTTTGTTATTAAAGGTTATGATAGTGTCCGGAGGGATAGGAAGGAGGGTAATGGAGGACGATGTGTAACGTTTGTGAAACAAGGGATCCAATATAGGGTTGTAGCTACAGGAAGGCAGTTGGAATTTGTCATTATTGAAATATGGGGAGGAACTGGCAGCATTAGAGTGGTTAATTTTTATAATCCAGCTAACAAACTATGAGCAGTGGAGGATGTTGATGCGTATTTAAGGGGGAGAGTAATCTGGTGTGGGGACTTTAATGCACACAGCACATTGTGGGGTAGGAGTAATGATCGAAATGGGGCGGTGACTGAGGAATTGATGGAGGTAAAGAATTATGTATGTTTGAATGATGGAGGTGGGACTAGGGTCAATGTTAGGCCGGGGGTCGAATCAACAATTGATCTTACACTAGTGTCGGACTCATTGGCAGGCATTTGTTTATGGGAGATATTAAAAGGGACTACTGTAGGGAGTGACCATTATCCTATTATGATTAAGGTAGAGCTGAGTGTTGAGAAACAGGATACGAGAGGTGTCAAGAAGTGGTGTTTCAGTGGTGCTGATTGGCATACATTTAGATTAATTAGTCATCAGGAAGTGCAAAGGATCGATGTGAATGTTGAGGTGGATGAGTTAAATGATTCTATTTGTAGGGCAGTATTGGCGGCGGAAAGTAGGGCAATAAAGAAGAAGGAAGGTATAAGGGAAAAGAGGATTGTACCTTGGTAGACAAAGGAGTGTGAGGACGTGATTAAATGTCTAAATAAGGCTTTTAAAATATTAAGGGGAATCAAAATTTTCAGAATCTTGTTGGCTACAGAAAGTTACAAGCTAAAGTAAGGCAAACCGTTAAGAAAGCAAAGAGGGATTTCTGGAGAGGTTTTTGTAACTCAATTGGGAGGGAGATCAAAATACATAGTGTGTGGTCGATGATTAGAAGGATGAATAGCATAAAAAGGGAGTATGGGTATCCAATTCTGAGGGATGGAGAAGTAACAGCAATTAAAGATGAGGACAAGGTTAACATGTTGGAAAAGGCGTTTGTCAAAATCCATAGTTCAGGCAATGTTGGTGAAGAAGGGCGAAGAGGCAGAGAATTGACAGTCACAGAAAATAGAGATTTATTGGGTATGGTAGAAGATACAGATGATCTATTGAATATTCCTTTTACGAAGTCAGAACTGCATCGAGTACTCCAGAAATCAAAATTATCAGGACCAGGAAAGGATCAGGTGTGTTATCTCATGTTAAACCATCTTAGTGAGTCAGGTAAAGAGCTTTTGTTAGAGTTGTATAATAGGGTTTGGGAGGGTGGGAAGCTGCCGAAAAGCTGGAAGGAAGCTGTGGTGGTACCCATACAGAAAACCAGGAAAGGATGACACCAATCCAGAAAATTTGATATGATATGATGTGGAGGGAAGGCCTACTAATTAAACTCTGTAAACTGGGTATTAGGGGGAGGATGTACAGGTGGATAAGGGATTTTTTTACAGGGAAGACAAATTCAAGTAAGGATTGGGAAGCTTTTTTCTGAAAGGTTTTTGGTAGAAAACGGTATACCTCAAGGGAGCATAGTGAGCCCTTTGTTATTTTCTTTAATGATAAATGATGTGTTTGATGGCATAGAGGGTGGAATGGGGTGTTCGCTTTTTGCTGATGATGGGGCAATATGGAAGAGAGGGAAAAATGTTGACTTTATTGTGAGGAAACTGCAGGGAGCAATTGGGAAAGTTGAAGAGTGGTCGTATAAGTGGGGTTTTAAATTTTCAGTGGATAAGACCAAGACAATGTTCTTTACAAGAAAAAGAATAAGAGAGGAAGTTAAGCTAAAGTTGTATGGTTTAGAGTTAGAAAGAGTTAGGCAATTTAAGTTTCTGGGAATGTGGTTGGATGAAAGGCTGACATGGGGGGTTCATATTCAGAAAATGGTGGATAAATGCAAGAAAGTATTGAATATATTCAGGTGTTTGGTTGGGAGGGAGTGGGGAGCAGACAGGAAGTCCTTGAGAGCCATATATGTGGGGTTGGTCAGATCTGTGTTAGCATACTGTTCAGCTGCAGACACAACTCTGGTTAAGTTAGACATTATTCAACATCAGGTGCTAAGACTCTGTACAGGTGCTTTTAAAACAACTCCTACTGCAGCTTTGCAGGTGGAGATGGGGGAGATGCCTCTAGGACTGAGAAGAACACAACTTGTACTTAATTACTGGGCAAATCTTCAAGGCCATGGACAGGATCACCCAACACGAGCAGTTCTCAACCCTTTCTGGGAGAAAGAAAGGCGGAAATCAAAGAGCTTTGGGTGAATTGTGGGTGGAAGAGCTGGTGAATTTAAACTGGATCAGTTGGACGTTTGTCAAAGAGTTTCGTTACCAGCAATTTCTCCCTGGATACTTCCTGAAGCCATAGTTGATTTCACTCTACTGGATAAGAAGACTAAGGATGGGGCATTTATTTTAAACTCCTATACTGGGCAGGCTTACATTTACTAGTTTTATGGTTATATTCAATTATATACAGATGCATCAAAGAATTCAGCCAGTCACATTGGTGTAGCAGTTGTGGTCCCAGAGTTCATGGTTAAAATAGGAAAACTGATCACTGATAGAGTGTCAGTATTCACTGGAGAACTGCTTGCAATTCTGTTGGCGGTTTAGTGGGTGGAAGATATGAGGCCATTAAAAACTATTGTTTGTTCAGACTCAAGAGCATCATTGCTTAGTTTACAGTGTAGTCACTCAGAGGCGAGAGCAGATATTCAAGCAGAAATTCAGCATACATTATTCAGGATAAACATGATGAGTCTTACAGTTGTGTTTCTATGGTTTCCAGCCCATTATGGAATAATGGGGAATGAAATGGCAGACAGAGCGGCGAAGCAAGCCAGAAAACATGGGACAGTTAACCTGGCTGTTAGTTTTGGTCAAGCTGAAGTGAAGGGTATCATACGGCAAGAAATGAGGGGTAGATGGCAAAAGCAGTGGGAGGAGGAAAGGAGAGGACGGTGGTTGTATACAATACAAAGGGGGGTAGGAGAAATGAGGACCACTGGAAGGAGCAGGAGAGAGGAGATGGTCATATCGAGATTGAGATTTGGACATACTGGGTTAAATGCTACATTATTGTTGATTGGGAAGCATAATACGGGGAAATGTGCCTTCTGTGGAGACACAAAAACTATAGAGCATGTGATGTTACACTGTCAGAAATATCAGGTGGAGAGGAGACAATTATCCCAAAACCTACGGAAATGAAATTGGATCTGATTGACCTATTGCAAAAGGATTCTGGAAGTAAGAGTTACCAGACTTTATTTCAGTTTTTTAAAGCGGGAAGAGTGTTTGAAAGGCTTTGAGGGTTTTTTTTTTGTTTTTCTTTTCTTTTTTTGGGGGGGGGGTCATTCCAGTCCACACTCCATATTAGTGGTGGCGGTAATGCACCAATCAGTTACCGCCAATAACATTTAAGAAGAAGAAGAAAAAGAACACCTGGAGCTAAGAGGGCAAAACAATAGTGTGAGTGCTGCTGTTTGACTGAGGAAGAATAAAGTAATCGTGGTAAGCCAATCACATGACCACTTCAACATAACAAAGCAACAAGTGATACCAGTTATAGCAGTGTTTAAATTGTGTTGATAGGCCACGTAAAACCAGAGTCATAGTAAACTATATATGTGCGGCTTTTTTTCCTCAATAGTTTCATCATGTTTAATGTCTAAGGATAGCGCTAGCAAGCACTCTCTGCTTATGAGCAAAAAAAACAAAAAAAACAAAACAAAAAACAGCCCTTTCGTGTTGGTGGAAAAACGCACCATGTCGACCAATTAAAAGATTATATGGTAACATTTGGTTGTTTAGGAAGAGTGATGGCCAGAGAGAGAGAGAGCAGAAAAAGAGAGAGAGAGCGAGTTTTGAGTTTTGAGAGATTTCTGACATTTAGTGTGTTTGGAGTTTAGAGTACCCAGCCTACTGGGTGTGTGCTTAAGGGTGCTCCAGCTGGTGACTCCATTGTCCCACTGGGTGAGCTAAGAATACCTGGCAGAGGTCCTAGTCTGTGAGATTTTCAATTCCACCTTTGGCAGAATTTCAACAGTATTACAAGAAAGGTTTGGGACATTAAGCCTGATCCATGATCGGGACCATGCACTGCCTGAGTTTTTGTTCATAACTGCTCTGATTCATGACGTCTGTTTTTTTTGTTGTTTTGTTTTTTTTACTTCTGAATTAAATTGTAGTTTCACTCATAAGACCAAGTTTATCTGGATCCATAGGCTGTTACTTTGTTACTTTGCCCCTGCAGGTGTGCATTAGTTCCATATAAGGAACAAACAGTGGAGATAGGAATGTGGTTGCTAAGGTGTTGCTATGGCACTGATGTCACACAGGTGTATGGAACGCCAGGACTGCCATAATGAAATAATTAAATACACCATTAAATAATTAATTAAATGTGGCAATAATTAATTAAAATTTGAATTAATTAATTAAATAAATAGTTATGACACATGTAATTAATTAATTATTGACACATTTAATTAATTATTTATGTATTTCACATTTTAATTAATTATTGACACATTTAATTAATTAATTATTGACACATTTAATTAATTAATTATTGACACATTTAATTAATTATTTATGTATTTCACATTTTAATTAATTATTGACACATTTAATTAATTATTTAATGATATATTTATTTATTTCATTTTGGCAGTCCTAGCGCCTGGCTCTCATCATGAATTAATTTTATCTGTCAGCCTCACCCATCAAACTCAGGGGGCGGGGTTAACGCTGCCCATGCAGCTTCTCTAACATTTGATTGGTTGCCGTGCAATGTAAGTCAAAACAGGTCGATCCTAGATAATCGATTGCTTCTGTAGACTTGAGGCAGCCGGGTATCCCAGAATGCATTTCAAATCACAGGCAGCAATGGTGGTGGTGTAGTTTTAAAATACCCCGTTTTTCTGTCACCAACTACACTTTTAACAGTGTTTTAGCCGCGAATGTTGCGCCGTAATCTTCACATGTCTGGTCAGGTTGTCAACATAGAACATGTTTGCAAAAGTGCTCAGATGTTTTCAGAGATTTCACTAGCTCTGCTAACAGTCAGCATGCAGAGTGCACCGAGGGGATTACATTAACCGGTTTGTTTACATATTCCACTTTCCGTGTTCCACATGTTGCATTCGCATATTCTCATTTTCACCGAACGATTGTCTCTTTCCGCCTGGTCTTGTGTCTCTGTGCTTCTGTAACATAAAAAATGAGCTGACATGTTTCTCACGACACCAGCGATCAGCTCAGCAGGCCCTCAGTTTACCTGCATGCGTCCTCCTCCTCACCTGTCAGCTGTTTAACACCTGCTGCTGATTCAAGAAACACGCCCACGTTACCTGGTGATAGTCACAGTTTAACTGGGCAGCCGGTGCTTGATATAACGCAATGTCAGCGCATTTTTCTGCACAACATAAGTAAATATAGTATTTTTCCCGAGCGCAGAGCTGCTGGAGCTTGTTTCCTTACAGAGCACTTTATAGGCGAACCAGCTTCATCAGCGGCTGATGTCCAATCACCGCACACAGCTTTGAAACCTCACCTGAGTTTTAGCTCTCAGTGGTTAAACGCTGGACTTAATTCACTCAGGTTTTGTCTGCCGGGTCACGTTTACTTCGCTGTTTTATTTACAACTGAGCAAATCGGTTTGGCTGAGGCTAAAGTTACGTTTCATAACTGCAGAGTTTTACAGACGTTTAATGGTTCACTGGCACATGTGTTAGACTGAACTATTCGCTTTTCTTTATCTGGTGTGTTTCGGATTTAACAGTGAATTTTGAGATTAAACTGACTTTTAAAATGTTTTTATACAAAGAGGAAAGAGAAGGCGCATTTCCACCGAGAGGAGCAGAGTTTGCAACAGCGTGTTCATCATGAAGACTGCAACCTGGACAGAAATATTATATCATCTGTTTTTTAATAGTTATTTAACTGTATTCTAAGCACCAGCTATCTGTTAGAATTTTTAGAGTTTACTTAACTAAAAATAAATGAGATTAACATATAATTTGTGTGATTTCTCTCTCTCTCTCTCTCTCTCTCTCTCTCTCTCTCTTTTTTTTTTTTTTTTTTTTGTGCTTTTTCGGTCATGTTATGTTTAACTGTCAAAGGCTTGTTACAAACTATGAAACACATCGTGCAGACTTCTGGATGTTAGAAGAAAACTAATACTGCTCACGAATGAGACTAAAGGCAGGGAGGTGTCCTTTAAAACTAAACATGTTAGTAGGACCTCCCTATTTATATCATAGTTTATGATATAGCACGTGTATTTCAGTAATAGCCTACTGATTTCAGTGCAGTGGTGAACAGTCACACAGCTCACATGGGCGTTATCTGTGATACTTCTTAACTATAATTTATCCAAGTTAACGTCAGTTAACCATTCAGACAGTTCTTTTGCAATGAAAAACATAAACACCCATGCTGCGTAATGTTTACATTATAGCTGCTTATGCAGTAACCATGGTAACCACGGACTCCGAGCAGCTGGATCGACGGAGGTCAGACAACAATTTTACATGTATGATCTTAAAACAGGACACAGCCACTATACATGCTGGCCTCATATCAAATGTGAACGCAGACTGAGTCTATGTTTGACGTTTGCTTTATATCTAATCTTCCCCTTAAACATTTAAACAGCAGCGAGTCTGCAGCTGAGGGAACACAAACTCAAACTGTCGGAACAGGTTCGATCGTGGATTCATTTTGTAATTTATTAAATGTATAACCTTTATTCTAATCTGCTGCTGAGTCTCTTACACTGATGAAAATGCAGATAACACAGATCACGAACACCTGTTCAACCAATCACTTTCATTCCACTTTGATCTGCGACAAACTGACGGTTCATCTCTGTTACAGTGTTGCGTTAGACTGCTATATTTTTCTGTTCTTTGTGCTGTAGATTTTCAAGTCTCTGGAATAGTTGGCAGTATTAAGGATGCTTTTCTGTAAAATCATATTGATATGACCCGTGATATATTCGTAGATGACAGTTAGATAATCAGCTGGGAAACTCTGGGTTAACTCAGAGAGCTGAAGATATCGTGGATATGCTGACCTCGCTTCGTGGTGGACAGGTCCGTTTACCCTCATGATTAATATTCACAATAAAAATATTAGCCGAACATCATGAAGTCTGTATGTGTTTCATAGTGTCGAACAACCTTTGTACAGTTAAAGCCAGCAGCTACTACATGACGGATACACCAACGTTATCTCTTTTATGCGTTTATACACAGGTCAGGCTGATTACTGAACAAAAACCCAAAGATCAGCTGTTAATCGAATTTATTTGCTCTCTCTCCTCCTTAAACATGTTTTTAATGTTAGTTATAATTCAGAATTGGCGACTGAAACACGTAGGACACATAAGAACATCAGGAAATAAAACCCCGATAAATATAACCTCAGTAAAAGAAGTCAGTGTCAGCGGGGGTTATTACAGCTGTGTACCGGGGCCTGCGATTTGTCGGCGGTAACAACAGCTCGATTGCTTGCGAGGCGAGCGGGTCTATCCCACGCTTTGCCGTGAGACTGGGCAGACATCTCCGAAATCATCGAAGCACTTTTGCAAAGAGGCTGTAACTTGACAAACCGACCACACATATGAAGATTAAACCACTACATTCTTGGCTAAAAAAAAATATTAAAACGGTATTTGGTGACACACAAACAGGGTTTTTCAAAGTTCAGTTCTGTTAGCTTCCACATGCCGGTTGTTGTGTGCTAAAAACAATGGCCACCAGGCCAAAGCAATGGTTTTGACTCGATCAGCGTTAACCCCGCCCCCTGAGTTTGATGGGTGAGTCTGACAGATAAAATTAATTCATGGTGAGAGCCAGGCGCCAGGACTGCCAAAATGAAATAAATAAATATATCATTAAATAATTAATTAAATGTGTCAATAATTAATTAAAATGTGAAATACATAAATAATTAATTAAATGTGTCAATAATTAATTAATTACATGTGTCATAACTATTTATTTAATTCATTAATTCCAATTTTAATTAATTATTGCCACATTTAATTAATTATTTAATGGTGTATTTAATTATTTCATTATGGCAGTCCTGGCGTTCCATGGGGGGGGGGGGGTTACCACTGGAAAAAAAAACAGATTACACTTTTTTTTTTTTATCTTTCATTGGATAATTTTTCAACCCTGGTGATCAGAGAAGTCTTTAAGTGATCCCTTCAAAACAGTAAGTCTTAAATAAACTTTTTAAAAATGTAATCTGATGTGTGACTTACAACAAGTCTGCAGCACACAGACGAGCTCCCTGCAGATTATTTGCTGCTGCCTGTCTCTACATGTTTACTATGTGTGTGTTTCTGCTGCTTCTTTGTCCCTCACTGTAAACAGATGTACTGAGAGACTCCTGCACTTATGTTTTAAAGGAAAGTCCAAACAGCCTCACTGGTTCTATATTAATCAAAGGTTGGCAAAGTCCTCCACAACAGCTGTGGTTTTATGGAGGCTACAGCCTGGGTCCGGGGAAAGCTGTTTTTAAAAAATATCAGACAATGTTTTAAATATTTTGGACCAGTAGGCGGCTATGTTGGGGCATGTCCAAAACATATGTGACAATGACACAGCTTGAGTCTGCCCCTGGAAACATCCTTGAGACCTTCAGTTTGGACAAATGGAGCCTATGCAGGACCTTAAATTGTAGTAGTCCGTGTCTGCAGCAGACCGAAGTGGAGTGAACCAGCTCTTGTGCTTTAGTCCATTGATCTTCAGTGGCATCAATACCAAGTTCCTCACTCCAAGCATTCCTCAAATGTTCCAATGTAGTTGTACTGTCTATTTACAGACACTATTACTGCTACTGTCTATAGCAGCATAATATTACTCACAGAGACTTGGCTGCAGCCATCAATTCCGGACTCGGCTATTGAGCTAGCAGGCAGCACGGTCCATCGTCACGACAGGAACGGCCACTCCGGTAAGAACAAAGGAGGGGGTTTATGCATCTACACCAATGACAGCTGGTGCAAAAACACAAAGACTGTAGACAGCCATTGTTCCTCGGATTTGGAATATTTGACCGTGAAGTGCAGACCCGTCTACATACCTCGCGAGTTTACTGTTGTCATGGTAACGGCCGTGTATGTACCACCCGATGCTAGTGCTAACTCGGCCATGGAGGAGCTGCACAAGACAATAAGCAATCAGCAGAATTCCTACCCAAACGCAGTGCACATTATAGCGGGGGACTTCAACCATGCTGACTTAAGGTCAGTATTCCCCAGATTTGAACAGCATATTAAATGTGCAACGAGGGGGAAAAACACACTGGATAAAGCATACAGCAACATCCAAAAAGGCTACAGAGCAACCCCTCTTCCACATCTAGGTTTGTCAGACCACATGTCCGTGCTGCTGATCCCTGCATACACTCCAGTTAGGAGAAGAGCCCCCCCAGTGACAAAAACTGTGAAAACCTGGCCAGAAGGGGCATCAGATCAGCTGCAGGACTGTTTTGAAAACACGGACTGGAGCGTGTTCGAACATCAGGACCTTGAAGAGCACACAACATCAGTGCTCTCATATATTAACTTCTGTGTCAACAGTGTCACTGTGGACAAACGTCTCCGGGTGTATTCCAACCAGAAACCCTGGATGACTAAAGAGGTCCAGGTGCTGCTGAAGCAACGTGATGCCGCTTTTAGATCCGGTGATGGTATGCAGTACAGTGCAGCCAGATCTGAGCTGAAAAGAGGCATCAGAGAAGCCAAGGCAGCGTACAAGAGAAGGATCGAAGACCACTTCAGCAACAACAACTCACGACAGGTATGGCAGGGAGTTCAGCACTTAACCAACTACAAACCTTGCAATACCACGTTGACTGAGGGTAACGCGGCGCTTGCAGAGGAGCTGAACCACTTCTTCACACGCTTTGAGGCGAAGGGACCAGAGGCAGTAGCAGCAAAAACATCAGACAGCAGCAGCAGCCCAAGCCTCAACGTGCAGGAATATGAGGTGAGGAGCACACTGAGGGCAGTGAACCCCAGGAAGGCCGCCGGACCAGATGGGGTAACCGCAAGGGTCCTTAAAGAGTGTGCAGACCAGCTGGCTGGGGTCTTTACTAAGATCTTCAACACTTCACTGTCCCAGTCCTGCATCCCACCGTGCCTAAAGTCAGCCACAATTGTCCCACTGCCAAAGCATACTAACATTAGCAGCCTCAACGACTACCGACCAGTTGCTCTAACACCTGTTATAATGAAGTGCTTTGAGAAACTGGTCCGACGTCACATCATGTCCTGCTTGCCACCCACACTCGACCCGCTCCAGTTCGCATACAGAGCTAACAGATCAACTGAAGATGCCATTGCTACAACGCTCCACACCACCATCTCTCACCTGGAAGTGCCGGGCCGTTACGCCAGGCTGCTCTTTGTTGCCTTTAGCTCTGCTTTCAATACGATACTCCCGGACAGACTAATGGTTAAACTGCTGGAAATTGGACTTCCTTCTACCACCTGCCGCTGGATCAGAGACTTCCTCTCAGACCGTGTACAGAGAGTTAGAGTGGGGCCTCATCTTTCCTCAGCCCTCAGCCTTAACACCGGCTCCCCACAAGGCTGTGTACTGAGTCCCCTACTGTACACTCTGTACACACATGACTGTGTTAGTACCCACCCAGACAATGCAGTCATCAAGTTTGCAGATGATACCACCGTGGTGGGGCTCATTTCTGGGGGAGATGAGACGGCGTACAGAGCTGAAGTTCAGAGGCTGTCAGATTGGTGTGTAGATAACAACCTGGACCTCAATACCACCAAGACAAAAGAACTGGTAGTTGATTTCAGAAGGAGGAAGTCTGAGCTGCAGCCTGTCAGCATCAACGGGGAGTGTGTGGAAAGGGTCTCCAGTTTCAAGTTTCTGGGTGTGCACATAGACACAGACCTCCAATGGAGCTCTAACACCTCTGCGGTTTTAAAGAAGGCCCAACAGCGTCTCCACTTTCTGAGAATCCTCAGAAAAATGGACCTGAAGAAGGAGCTGGTGACCGTCTTCTACCACTGCTCCATTGAAAGTGTGCTGACATATTGCATCGGTGTGTGGTTCTCCAGCTGCACCACAGCACAGAGAAAGGCACTCCAAAGGGTCATCAATATGGCCCAAAAAATCATTGGACATCCTCTTCCCTCCCTGAAGGACCTGTACAGCACTCGCTGTCTCAAGAGGGCACGCAGCATCCTAAGGGCCGGTACACACCCAGGACACCGGGTGTTTAAGCTGCTGCAGTCTGGCAGGAGGTTCAGGCTGCTGAGGTCCCGAACAAATAGACTCAAGAACAGCTTTTACAACAGGGCAATAGCCCTGATCAATGCAAATAGCTGACCTGACTGGCTACCTACCTGGACTTACCGCTAACAACCGTAAAAACAGTAATAAATAATAATATTTATATTTATAACAAGGTGCAATAATAATTAATGTGCAATAATAACAGTAATACAAATACACTTATTCTTCTTTTTTTTACTAAGTTATTATACTGTGTTGTGTTGTTTGTGTTGCATTGTTATGTGTCGTATCGTGTCATGTTGTGTTGTGTTACATGTAGTGCCGACGTAGGACAGTTTTTCCAATTTCATTGTACGATTGTACTATGTATGACTGTGCAATGACAATAAAGAGTTATCTTATCTTATTTGCCAAAGCTGATTGTAGATCCTGGAAATAGCTCCTTTCTTTAGCGGGTTCACCATGAACAGGTCATCTGAAGCGAGCCTTCGTGGTTCATTGGGAAAGGATGGAAGTGTTTCTTTAATAAAATGATGTATTTGTAAGTACTTGAAAAAATCTCTGTTTTCTAAGGAGAACTTTTGCTGAAGATGTTGAAACAAAGGAAAAATATTATCAATAAACAGATCCTTAATTGTGTGTATTCCTTTGGAAGTCCATAGCTGGAATGTGGATCTTGTGAACAATGTGTGTGTTTGATTATGAATTAATGGCGTAATTCATGGCGCAAACGAAAATGCCTTCTTATCTGAAACCAAATTTTTAATAAGCTGGACACTACCGGATTTTTACATTCATGCTTACCCGGATCTGAATTTGAATGAACCAAAGATTTAAGAGTATTAGGGAAAAAAGCCATACTTTCCATCCTTTCCCAATCAGGTCTGTGTTTCCTGCCCCAGAATGACATACAGCGTATATTACAGACACAGTGATAGAGCTGAAAGCAGGGCCACCCCATTCCTCCTGCAATCTTGGGTCTTTGGAGGAATGTCTTTTTTGTTCTGGGCATCTTCCTGTTCCAGATAAACTGAGAAATTAACTAATTTTTAATATCTTAAAAAAATCTTTTAGTGATCAATATTGGGATACATTGAAACAGAAATAAAAAATTTGGGTAAAGTGTCCATCCTAATGACATTTATTTGGCCAGCAAGCGAGACGGGCAAAATGCTTTTTGTTAGGTTGATTTTGTATCCAGAGATTTTCCCAAATTCATTTAAAATTGTCATAATCTTTGGCAATGATTTATAAGGGTCTGTGATATATAGCAACACATTGTCTGCATAGAGAGACACCTTATGTTCTACACCAAATCTCCTTATCCCTTTATGATCCATTGCAGAGCGTAATTGAATGGTGAGAGGTTCTTTAACAAGTGCAAATAGCAATGGGGACAGAGGGCACCCTTGTCTTGTAGAGCGTTGAAGGGAGAAAGGAATAGAAGTTATATTTTTTGTGTTAACTGAGAGCTGGGGCTTTGTATAAAGCAGCTTAACAAGGGAAATATAATTAAGGCCTATGCCAAACTTTGCAGGGTCAAGGAGAGGAAATCCCACTCAACCCTTTCAAAGGCAGTGTTGGGCAAGTTACTTTGAAAAAGTAATTCAATTATAGTTACTAGTTACTTCTTCAAGAAACGTTTAACCCTCTGGGGTCCAGGGTATAATTGGCCAGTTTTTACTACTCTTGATTTTCCCTCCACATGTCACCTTTAAAAACTATTAACTTTGCCTTTTTTTGGTCTCATCCTTTTCATCACAGCCTCACGTGTCTGAATTTACAGTTATGTTTTCATTTTGATGTACTGTATTAACACAATTGATCTAAAATCAGACAAAAAACATAAAATCACAGTAGAAAAAGTTATATTTTTTCCTGTAACAACCACAAACATCTTTAATGAATCATATTTCATAACTTTAAATGCAAATATTAATTGTCAATTTTAAAATCCTCTGCACAAGTTTTGCAAACAGCAAAGTTATTTGCATCCATTTTCATTTGACCATTTTTAAAATAACCATTTCAAACTATTTACAGAACAATCAGCTGTTCTTCAATAAGATGCCACACAAATTATTTGTGCCACTCCAAAAACATAATTTCTGTCCACTATAAAGGAGAACATCACAGCCTGATACCTGCAGGTCTGACAGCAGCAGGTGTGTCACTCCTGTTTCTACCTGGAGACAGCAGTCGCCTCATTGTACTGACACACAACACAAAACTATCCACAACACTACACACTAACTACACAAGGCAACACATTAACTACACACTCCAAACACGCTAAATGTCACAAATCTCCCTGGGTTTTTTTTGGGGGGGGGCAGAGTTCTTGCTAGCGCTAACATGACGAAACTATTGAGGAAAACACGCCGCGTATATATTGTTTATCATGACTCTGGTTTTATGTGGCCTATCGACACAATTTAAAAACTGGTATATATCACCTTGTTGCTTTGTCTTTAAGTGGTCATGAGATTTGCTTACCACGACTACTTTATTCTTCCTCAGTCAAACAGCAGCACTCATGCAATTGTTTTGCCTCCTTAGCTCCAGGTGTTGTGCTAGACCAGGGGTCTGCAACCTTTTGTTTCCACGCAAAAGAAAACACCGGGAGCCGCAAATACTTTTTGACATCTAAAATGAAGATAACACTGTATATATTGTTTTTTATCTTTATGCTTTGTGTGAACAACTAAGGTGTGCTGCTTATGAAATCCATGAAGTGCTACAGAGAAAATTAAATTATATTTATGTAATCAACACATTTTGAACTCTTAAAGAAATATAACAAAAGGAAAGAGACCCAGCTGAACTAAAATGATCCATGTAGCAAACAAAAACTGTTGTTAGCCGCCACCCTTATTTCTCCTTTGGGCTGTTGGAGCCTTGACCTGACTCTTAAAAAATAATTGGAAAAAAGCTCTATGCTGCTGAAAAATGAAAAATAGATATTTGCAAAATTCTGCCTAAATATGTATTTTACCTGGTTAATGTGTGCAGCGGGGCGTGGTTTGCAGCGCCGCTGCAGGGGAGGCAGACGCACCTGAGCGACACCCGCAATCACGCCTCGCTGCCTTTACGTCTGCGCTATCTGTGCTGTTGTGTTGTTGGTGGTGTGTGTCGGGCTGTGAGCTGAAAAGCCACAGCCGGCTGTATGCGTACAGCAACCGTGTGTGAAAAGTGCTCAATAAAGAGATTCTCAAAAGCATGCTCATGGAAACATCGTCGGGTCTGCCGTGATTTGTTTACAATGGGACTTCTGCTCCTGAACCTCTGCGCACATAGTCCGCAAATCGAGGCTATACGAAGTCAGTTTACACAGGACTGTAAGCTGTCATC
The DNA here is from genome assembly GCF_001858045.2 of Oreochromis niloticus. Lineage (NCBI taxonomy): Eukaryota > Metazoa > Chordata > Actinopteri > Cichliformes > Cichlidae > Oreochromis > Oreochromis niloticus. The sequence continues at coordinate 68,985,695 of NC_031967.2, read as the reverse complement.
TGTCAGGCGTGAACGGTGTTTGTCTTTAACATAGTTTATGGTGGAGAATAGCTGCTGACATAATGTGGATCCGAAAATCCATAATTGGATAACCTGGGGTTGAAAGTCTCGATAAATGCAGGGCGTTTCGGCGGGTATACCGGCTTCCGCGAGTGTGACTCTTATTTTGAGCGATGAAAAAATAATATAATATAATTTTATTTTTATATTTCAATATCACAATAATCTTCCAATTTAGAACTACGAGTTAAAAAGAACTAACATAAATAAAATACACTTCAGCTAAATACTTTAATTTATTTGCCCAAACCAGGCGGAGCCGCAGTGTAAGGACTAAAGAGCCGCATGCGGCTCCGGAGCCGCAGGTTGCCGACCCCTGTGCTAGACAGTGATCGTGATTACCGTCCACGGGAGCACGCAGCTGCTTAAAGCTGTAGTGTCCAGATTACTTACAGCTACATCCGTACAACTGATAGAAGATGCGGTAAACTGAACACAGCTTCAACCGTCTGTTTGTTGAAAAATAGTAACGGACCGTCCTTGTTAGTAACTGTAACGCCGTTGTAACGATAGGAATAGTAATTAGTTAGATTACTCGTTACTGAAAAAAGTAACGCCGTTACTTGTAACGCCGTTATTCCCATCACTGGTCAAAGGTCTTCTCCGCATCTAGTGAGCGTAGCATTTCAGATTGATCATAAGTATTACGTGTATATCTAACATTAAAAAGCCTCTGTTAGTTTTCAGGTTTGGTTTTGCTTAGCTTTCCCAGTTTAGGTTTTCTCTGTGACATCAAGGTGACATCAGACTTAAAGACTGGATAGGGTAACAGAAGTAAAAGTAATGTAACTAGTAATAATGACTCCAATACTTGTCTGTTGGCTGCATGGGACTGGGAGGGTTTAAATGAACTGCAGCACAGAGACAAAGAAGTGTAATGTGTGTGTCAGTGTGATGTGTTCTAGTGTCAGGAGTCAGTATACAGCTACAAAGCTTTTTGTTCAGTGTATACAAACAGCTGTAGCTCCATAAAGGCAGCATGCAGAGACTCACAGTGTCTTATAATGAGAGGCTGCTTTCTCTCACACATTATGTTCACTTATTATCAGCATTTGTGTGTCTGTGCATGCGTGCCCCCCTCCCCCCTCACTGGGATTGGCTGTTGTTGAAGTGGACAGTTGTACTTTGACTTTTAACCTCTCTGCTCTGTGTTGTTTCCTCTTTCAGACCAAAAAATCATCACAGCTGAGTCTGGACAGGACGTCACGTCCAAATTAAAACCCCATCAGTGTTGAAAAATGGAGCAGAGATGACCTGGGAGATGAAAATGTGCTTCTGTACAGAGACCAGCAATTTGCAGAAAACCAGCATCCATCTTTTAAGAACCGGGTGGATCTGCAGGACAGACAGATGAAGGATGGAGACGTGTCTTTGATTCTGAACAACGTGACGATTAATGACACTGGAACATACGAGTGTCGACTCATCCAGACAGGAACAAGTGGTCAGAGGCTCATCAGCATCATCTACCTCCATGTTGATCCTCCAGGTGAGTGAGTAGAGTTGAGTGTGTGTGTGATCAGAGGTGAAGCTGCTTCCTGGTTGTTGATGTTTGTTTCTAAAGATGTTGTTGATGAGACTTTGTAGAAAGCAGCTGGTCTGAGTGATTGGCAGGAATTATGTTTAAGGAAATAATAATAGTAACAGCGATGTCAGTAATATTCAGTCAGGCATGCCTTTATCAGGTTTGTACATGTGGTCTGAGCCAGTTTAAACTTGTTTGTATAGCATGAGCAGATTTGAGATCAAGTGTGTCATATCCTCCTGACAACCAAAAGAAAAAAGAATTTTCCCCCTGAACTTTTTTAGACTTCATGGTTCAATGCAATGCCCACGTTGCCCCTTGTTTAGTACTTCAGGACTTATAGACCAAAAACAAATGTCCATTATAGGGGACATAAATGAATAGGATGGTTCTCAGGAGGATATTTTACACGTGCTTTTTTTTAATGGAGTTTGGCCACAAACAGGATTCTGGCAGGAACATGCAGGCCACCACGAGCACTATATGAGCAAATTGTAGTTATTTGTGGTATGAGTTTATTTTTGTAATTTTTTGTGATCCATTTATATCCTCTCAATATTTTATGGGGGCAGTGATATTGTGCCCTCCAATGACGAGCATGCTGAGAGATGCAGAGTACTTCTTGGTCCTTTTGCCTTCACTCTGGAGTCACTCTCATCCCAACCATCTTGATTGGACATCAGACCCACGTACAGATTTTAACTCATCTGACGTCGACTCCTTGAGTTTGTTGGCCCAAACAAATCTCTTTTGCTTGTTGCTTTTCCTCAGTCGTGGTTTCTTAGCAGCTATTTGAACATAAAGGCCTGATTCAACAGTCTTCTCTGAAGAGGTGATGTAGAGATGTGTCTGCTGCTGGAGCTCTGTGACATTTATCTGGGCTCTGATCTGAGGTGCTGTTAACTTGTGATTTTTGAGGCTGGTGACTCAGATGAATTTATCCTCAGCTGCAGAGGTGACTCTTGGTCTTCCTTTCCTGGGCGGTCCTCATGTGAGCCAGTTTAATCATAGCACTTGATGGTTTTTGCGACTGCACCTGGGGAAACATTCAAACTTTTAGCAATTTTCCAGACTGACTGACCTTCAGTTCTTAAAGTAATGATGGAGGTGACTACAGGTGACTACATCATGAAGCTCGCTGACTGAGAGAAGGCCAATGGTTTATGATGCTGTCAACAAAGCAAAAGGTGGCTACTCTGTGTAACATAAAATATAAAACATATTTAGAGTTATTATTCTCTCTTATCCTTTACCGTACAAATTTTCCTCCTGCTATTCTCCAGTCACTCCAGTAGGTAACGCTAAAGCAGGGGTCGGCAACGCTAGGCACGCGTGCAAGGGTTAACTGATGGCACGCACAACCATGGCTGGACTGGCCATCGGGCATTTGCTCGGTGGCCAGATGATTTTTTTTTTTTTTTTTTTTTTGTAACGGTATAAACAATAAAAGGTGGTGGATTGGCCAGATGATGGCCGGTGTGTAAAAATAACTTAGTTGTTTGGTGGTGGCTATGGCGGAGATTCAGTAAAATTAACAAGTGGTGGAGGTCAGCAGGTGGATGAGGGAGAGGGGAGGCAGGAGGAGCAGAGACCAGAGGCAGCCGCCGGTCCGAGTGTCAGGTGAACTGAACTTCAGGTAAGAAGTTATGACCTGCAGACTATCTGGGTCAGATATAAACCAAGTTTAGGTGGAGTTTATTTTCGTTGTGCTGACTTTTTAGTCAGTTACAATAATTCGTACTGCGTGCTAGCTAGCATGACGGACTGTCTACACTCAAAAAAGTCAACTAAGGCAGTTGTTTGATTAATTCAATAGACATTTGTCTATTTAACATGAACGTATTGAGTTTAGGTTTTTAAATCATTTTCAGTTGTTGGTTTAACATAAAATAACAAAAAGTTTAATGAACTAGATTTGCATTATTCAGTTCAATTAAATGTAATTATTTTAAATCAACAACTCTAAAACCGATGCCTAGTGCGCATGCTCAAACTTCCCAGAAGTGAAGAGGCGGGAACGCGGAGAAAGTTATATGTGTTCAGTGAACTGCCGTTTCCCTCTGCGGATTCTTCCACAATACAGGTAAGTAATAAATAACTGAAAATATCTTAGTCAAACGAAGTTGTTCCGTTGGTTAATTGTTTAACAATGTCTTTAATTCCAAATGTGTAATTTGTCATTAGACAGCGGGAGTGGAGCAAATACAGTGAAAATCGGGTATTAGACGGTGCCAATCGGTACCGTCTAATACCTGATTTCTAATCCGCTCCGGCTATATTTATATTATTATTAGCATTTCCACTTCATTGCTTTTCTTTTTTTTTTTGGTTACCCGTTTTTGCAGTTAGTCTTATAGTGTTTTTAGCGGTTATTGATATGTTTAGTTCAATATCTAACACGTTTGTAATTCACTTTCAAAGTAAATGAAGTTAGCTAAAGCTAGTATGGTTGTCTCATTAAACTTTTACCTAGCTCTGTTAGCATTCACTTTGGTTTTAACTGACGGTTATTGCAAGACATGGTCTTTCTTCACTTTTTTTATTATCATTTGCATTTCTTCTTTCTTTCTTTCTCTCTCCTTTTTTTTTTAAGCATTCGGCCTCTCGCGGTAATGCAAGTTAAACTAGCGTGCGCGAGTTGCTAAATATTAGCTGTGTCTAAATTCAGGGGCTGCATCCTTCGAATTGACTTGAACGCTAGTGCATGGGAAAAAGAGCATGAACACGAGGTCAGAGGAAAAGGCAATGGCGGATAGTTATGAAAATTGCCTGTCGGACCTTTACCGCAACTACTAGCATCTTTATTGCATAGTGTGAAACACTGCTATTACATTTGGCAAGAGATTGGATATTTATCTGTGAATTTTATATTGCACGAGGTATTTATATGTATTTGTATTTTTTTTTTTATACATTTGCAACAAAGTAAAAAAAATCCACTGTGGAATTTTTATAAAATAATTTTGTCTGTTTTCTTTACCATAGTAACACCACAAAGAAAGCTGCCCCCTTTTCCTGATTGTTTGTGCCTCCTCTTTAATACATGGTAAGTTTTTACCATCATACATTATTTATGATAGTTTTATGATTTAATCAAAGTGGGAAAAAAAGGTGCCAATAAAACCATCCTTAAAACTGCTTCTCTTTTTTTTCTTTCAGTGACTTGTATGTGGCAGTGCAAGCGTCGTTCCATCAGGGAGAGTAGTAGGTACAAATTATTGAAACACTGTAGATTACATCACCATTATGGACCCAGCCAGCGTTATCTTTGTATATATGTAAATTGTCCATGCACATTTAAGACTTGGTGTGGACTAAAAACACATGTTTACAGATGTCATTCTTCTCATTTTAAACAGACAGCTGTCAGTTCAGTCACTTTTAGGTGTGAGTTATGTGACTGCAGTGACCTTACCACAGAGAGAGATTATTTTGGACATATTGGATCACATTTACGAAATAGTGAGACAGTAACTTGTGTATTTTCAGGCTGCTCTTTCAAGACAAATATCTTTGATACATTTTATTCACACAAAAAGAGGAAGCATCATTCAGATTCACTTAAAGATTTCAAGGTAGGTTTAGTGGTGTGTTTTGACTCAGCACAACATTCTGATGACCCTGAAGGTGTAGGTGCTAGTTGCTCTGATTTTTTTAGATCCTGAAGTTGGAACTGAGTTGGTGTCAGGAAGTAATCATTCCACTGAAAATTTGACAGATCTTGTTGAACAGAAAATAGCTGGGATGTTGTTAAAATTGGAACATATATTTCAAATTCCAGCTACAGCAGTAGATGGCTTGGTGGAGGAGTTGAGTTTTTTGTTAAGTTCTGCTTGTACTTCAATCACAAAAGTGTGAGATTCGGTGGCCCGTTATATTTTAGATAGCAAGGAGTTTATTAAACTTCACCGAAACAATCTGCAAATTTCATTAAAATTTAATAAACAATCATCTTGTCTTTATTTTTAGTTGCCACAGACCTTAAACACTTCAAGCTGTAAGCTAATGATAGTTATATAAGAGCAGATGCTGCTGGTGCAATAAGCTGTACGTTTTACGTCCAATGGATGCATGATCTGATTAGTCGACTAATCGCAAAAATAATCAGTGACTAGTCGACTATCAAAATAATCGTTTGTGGCAGCCCTAGTTGCATGTAATTTATGTTTTGTAGTCCAAAACTAAAAGTACTATCTGTTGTTGGTTCCTGTATCACTGAAAATAGTAATGTGAAAGAGTAAGTACCATTTAATTTAGTAGGTTTTATGTATCAGGACATAAGAATCATCCGGATCCTACCTCGTCATAAAATGTTGTAAATACAGCCTCAGATGGCATTCTGTTAACACTTAAACCAAAACCTCTACTGTTATACAGGTACTCTGGTCTGCTTTTTTACAGGTCTACATTGAATAGAATAGAATAGAATTCAACTTTATTGTCATTGCACATGCACAGGTACAGGGCAACGAAATGCAGTTTGCATCCATCCAGAAAGTGCTTTAGCCGTGATATAGATATATTACAATATATGTTAGCAATAATATAGATATGTAAGTATATTACAGAAATGGGTCTATTATTGTATGTCATAATGTACATGGTGTGAAGTATGTTATGAATATTCTATAACTATAAGTATGTACAGGCTGTAGTGAGTACAGGCTATGTACAGGCTATGAACAGGATATAAATATGAAATAAAAACTATACAGAAATATGAGATATACAGTTATACAGAAATGTGAACTATGCAAGTTATAAACAGTTGTAGGATTAAAAATTATCGTATGTACAGAATGATATTTACACAGAAATATACAGTAGTGGTAAAGTGCTAGTGGTTGTGGGTGTGTGTATGTTCAGTCCATGAGTTTAACGTGGGTCAGATGTCAGGAGGCAGAGTTCAGGAGTCCGACAGCTGTGGGGAAGAAGCTGTTCCGGTACCTGGTGGTCTTAGTCCGGAGGCTCCTGTAGCGCCTCCCAGAGGGCAGGAGGGTGAAGAGTCCATGTGATGGGTGACTGGGGTCTTTGATGATTTTCCCAGCCCTTTTCAGACACCGCTTCCTGTAGATGTCCTTTATGGCAGGAAGTGGTGCTCCGGCGATGCACTGGGCAGTTTTCACGACCCTCTGCAACGCCTTCCGGTCCGAGGCGGAGCAGTTCCCGTACCAGACTGTTATACAGTTGGTCAGGATGCTCTCGATGATGCAGCGATAGAAGTTCACCAGGATGTCTGAGGACAGGTGGTTCTTCCTCAGAGTCCTCAAGAAGAAGAGGCGCTGGTGAGCCTTCTTGACCAGCTTGGAGCAGTTGGTCGTCCAGATGAGATCCTCGGAGATGTGGACTCCCAGGAACTTGAAGCTGCTCACACGCTCCACAGCCGTCCCCTTAATGTGGGGGAATGCTGTGGGTCAGCATTCCTCCTGTAGTCCACGATGAGCTCCTTGGTCTTCTCAGTGTTAAGCAGCAGGTTGTTTGTGTCGCACCACTCAGCCAGACGATCCACCTCCTCCCTGTAGGCGGTCTCATCGTTGTCGCTGATGAGGCCAATCACTGTGGTGTCATCTGCAAACTTAATGATGGTGTTTGCAGATGCAGACCTGCTGATGGTTGGAACCATCAGCAGGTCTGCAGTCATGGGTGAAGAGGGAGTAGAGGAAAGGGCTCATCACACAGCCTTGTGGTACACCGGTGTTCATTGTGATTGTTGATGAGCAGCGGTTATCCAGTCGGACATGTTGGGGGCGGTTGGTCAGGAAGTCCAGTAACCATTTGCAGATGAGGGAACTGATGCCCAGGTCTGTCAGTTTCCTGATGAGTTGTGAGGGGTGGATTGTGTTGAATGCTGAACTGAAGTCTATAAACAGCATTCTGGCGTAGGTGTTGTTGTTGTCCAGGTGTGAGAGGACAGAGTGCAGTGCGATGGAGACTGCATCCTCTGTGCTCCTGTTCTGGCGGTATGCAAATTGGTGGGGGTCCAGGGTGGGGGGGAGACAGGATTTGAAGTGTGCTAAGACCAGCTGCTCTAAGCACTTAGTGATGATGGGGGTGAGTGCTACTGGGCGGTAGTCATTGAGGCTAGATGGGTTGGAGTTTTTGGGTATCGGGACGATGGAGGTGGTTTTGAAGCAGGCCGGTACCACAGCGTGGGCCAAGGACAGGTTGAATATGTCTGTGAGCACTCCTGCAAGCTCCCCAGAACACGCTCTGAGAACACGCCCGGGGATGCCATCAGGACCTGCAGCCTTGTGGACATTGATCCTGCTCAGCAAATGCACAAAGAGACATTTGTGCATTTGTTTTTTAAGCCTGTTTTAGAAGACAAAACGTAGCGGCATATCAGAGTAATATTCCCGCAATGGTGCGTCTTCTAAATGTGCCACTATGCCTTGGCGAAACGCGATATTGCTGCATTCTGTGCCTGCAAGCTTCATAGTAATATTACCGCAATTTTGCTTCAATGCTGGACTTGTGAATGAAGTCTTTGCGCTAGAGAGGGAGGTCTCCTGATGACATATGGAATGTGTGCTGGCCTCGGCTGACCAGGACATTCTCAGCTTTACCTACAAAGCTGGCTTCCCTTCATTGGCTTCCTGTTAAATCCAGAATTGAATTCAAAATCCTGCTCCTCACATACAAGGTCTTAAATAATCAGGCCCCATCTTATCTTAATGACCTTGTAGTACCATATCACCCTATTAGAGCACTTCGCTCTTGCACTGCAGGCCTACTTGTTGTTCCTAGAGTATTTAAAAGTAGAATGGGAGGCAGAGCCTTCAGTTTTCAGGCCCCTCTTCTGTGGAACCAACTTCCAGTTTGGATTCGGGAGACGGACACTATCTCTACTTTCAAGATTAGGCTTAAAACTTTCCTTTTTGCTAAAGCATATAGTTAGGGCTGGACCAGGTGACCCTGAATCCTCCCTTAGTTATGCTGCAATAGACGTAGGCTGCCGGGGATTCCCATGATGCATTGAGTTTTTCCCTTCCAGTCACCTTTCTCACTCACTATGTGCTAATAGACCTCTCTGCATCGAATCATATCTGTTATTAATCTCTGTCTCTCTTCCACAGCATGTCTTTCATCCTGTTTTCCTTCTTTCACCCCAACCGGTCGCAGCAGATGGCCGCCCCTCCCTGAGCCTGGTTCTGCCGGAGGTTTCTTCCTGTTAAAAGGGAGTTTTTCCTTCCCACTGTCGCCAAAGTGCTTGCTCATAGGGGGTCATATGATTGTTGGGTTTTTCTCTGTATTTATTATTGTGCTATCTACTGTACAATATAAAGCGCCTTGAGGCGACTTTTGTTGTGATTTGGCGCTATATAAATAAAATTGAATTGAATTGAATTGAATTGACTTGAAACGTTTATCAACCCGTGATTTTTTTATTTTTATTTTATTTGTTTTTTACACAGAACGGATCAGTCTAATTGAGTGCTATGACTTTTCCTGGGTTCAGTGAATGCAACAGAGGCATGACTGTATGACCGATCAGACAGGCGTTGTGCTAAAACGGAGAATCCTCCACACTTTATTGTCAGACAGCTGGAGTTTAATCTAAGCTACCAATATTTACAGTGGTCCCGAAAGAAAAGAGGGACTATTCTCCATCGTGTTTTAAAGCAGGTGCTGCACATTATAGGTTATTGCTTGAATGTTTATAGACCTGTTTACCGGTCTCTTCCGTCTGACGCTGTATGCGCAACCCTGCACGTCACAGCCCGCCCCTAGACCCCTCTTTATCCCGTCATGGCTTAATCTTTTGTGAAAAGCATCTGATGGCAGCATATTGCAGCCACAGCTAAGATCTTATAATTGACCAAAAGCTTCTCAGAAGCCGTCGTTGATGACAGCACTGATGTCTGCATGGTCTTCTAAAAGCAGCTTTAGTCAGCTTGGATGTGAAGTGAGTGAAATATACAGTTGAGTTTTTAATCAATGTATTTGTTCTCTATTGCAGATTGACAAGGAGTTTCTGCGAATCACCACAAAGCCTGTGCTATCCACTTTCTTTGCCGAGCTTGACCAATACGCGCCACACTTAATAGAAATCTTTCTGAGCAAAGGAGGGACACCTGGAAAGAAAATAAGAGGTCTCATGCTTGCCATCTCCAAGGTTTGTATTAGGATTGAGTAGACTTTGTCATAGGCAGCAAAAATAACTTTTATTTGGAGATGAAGTTGTCAATTTTGTTTCGGCTTAACAAATGGTACATGCCAGGTTCTAACCTAAAGAATAATTATGCAAGTTAACTGATTACCCTAGCTTTAAGAAAAACAGCCTGGTTTTGGCTCATATTATCTCCTCCTCCTCTCCAGCATGACAACATCCATACCAGACGAGCATGCATCTTGAAGTCCTTGTGCATCTATCTAAACGAAGGCTATGAGAAGTTAATAAAGGAGTACTTGGTGAGTCACTGTGACAGCATGGTGACTGTAACATTCTCATACAAATTGTGACGTTGCCTCAAATGCAACTGTACTAACACTTCTATACCTGTTTTATTCTAGCAGCTGAATTAGCCTTTTCTCGAGTCCTGCCCCCCTAAGTTACTCTTGCTATGTCAGACAAACAAATGGTTTCCTCTGCGCACCAAAGGGTACCCAAATGTGCGAGCAGACATGCTTCATAATGTTCGGTACATTTACCTGGGAGTGGGGCCATCCACACTGTTTAATCCATTCACGTTGTTTTTGACTTTGTGAATGGAAAGAACACAACTCCTCCAGACACAATCTTTCGGGGTATCGGTGGGCACACCGCTTCACTGTCTTGCTTGAGGTTAATGTTTGTCAGACGCATTAACGGTTGCTATAATGTGTAATTGGACAATGGCCCTTTCGGGGGAGGGCCCAGTGAGAGGTCAATTATGCCACCTCTTTTGACATGAGAGGTGTATTTTATAATTTATGTATTGGAGTAATTACTAACAACTACTTTAGTGGTGTGTAATTTTCTGTTTATTACTTTGACTACTTGGATTTTATGAACAGCATAGAAACAGTTGTTTAAACAATCTCCTAAATTTTACTTTGTTGTCTTATATTTTTTCACGTAGGATACGGACAGCGAGGCAAAAAGCTGCATGGAGCAAACTGTGATGGGGGTGTACGTCATCCAGAAGGAGGGGTGCTGAACCTGAAGATGACCCAGAGGACATTGGTGTCGTGATTGAGGGTGTGGAGGCTCTCACTGATTTGGGTAACATTGCACAAGCATGTGCTCTGTTGTTTGGACTCATATACTGTTTGAACCTGAGCTACCCACCAGAACTTAAATGCACCTTTGAAGTCCTCCAGAAGATAATTTTAAATCTTGATGGATAAAAGCTCTCTTCAAAGGCACAGTTTCTGAAAAACAAGCTTATGGGGTGAGAGCACTTGAAAATGACTGATAGGTCTTGAATGGTTCATTGGTGCAATGGTGATTTCCAATATATAATGTTAACATTTGAGTTTATATTTTTTTTTCTTTCATTTAAAAAATATTTTTTTTTTAAGTTTTTGGATTCTCTCTGTTGGGCAATTCACCTTTTATACAGCACTGCAGATGATTTTTGTTTGTCTTTATATAGATGGCTCAAAATGGATCAGAAGTACTGTTCTGTTAATTATTTTTCATTTAATTTCAAGTTTGTAGTATAGGTACTAATTCACACATACCATAATGCTGTCATGTGTTGAATGAAGATATCATTGGAGTGCTTTAGTGCCCCCCTCTTTTTTTCCCCCTTTGTAGAACAAAGTCAACATTTTACAGAAACTGCATTGAGGGGTTTTCCCCAAGAAATGTTCATTGTTGTTTTTAGCTGCACTGTTACTATGTTTATGTGTCAAGGGCCTGTAAAGTTTAAGACCACTGCCACCTGTTAAGTTCACTGTATTATTTTAATGTGTCAATTTTGCTTGCTAGTATGTTTTTAAAACACAGCAAAACTATATTGCTAGCTGTGGAGAACTGCAACCAAAATTAAAAAATAAATACAGAAATATAAAAATTGGTCAAACTAATAATTATTACAATGAGATACACCAAACAAATGTAGTTTTTCATTTCAAGTAATTAATTGTATTTGAAAAAAATTGTCATGTCATCTAATTTGATAAGCCTTCTGTTTCTATTTTAGTTTTACTTCCTAAATTTTTTCCAAATTCACACAATAGTAATTCTATTTTGTCAAATGTTTTAACTTGCCAAGTGGGAGTGTATTTTTATCTTTTAGTTTAATTTTTTAAAATACAGTTAATATATTGAGCAAATTTTGCATCTGTTTTTAGTTGTGGAAGCTTTGGTTCCAACATATTACCTATATAAGTATTCTAACGTTTTACCTTTTGAAGTGGCATAATGCTTGGTGTACAAAATGGTAAGCTTTTATATTGTCCACTAAATGCAGTTAATAAAGTTAATGTTATCATAATCTGATTGTGACTTTTTTGTAAAGTAGTGGGTTTCTAAATGTGTAACAAATGAAAACAAATCTAATTGAAATAATTCGATTGAAATGAGTGAAATCATCAGCCCCATATTGGTTTATTAAGCAAGACTTGCAGTAATTGCCTTGATTAACAAAGTAGTTGTTCAAACAACAAGATTTAATTGTGTTTTCCAAAAGTTTTTAACCTGTGTAGAATGAATTAAAACACATTTCACTCTATATACTTAAATAAATCACTTCAAACCAATGCAAGTATACCATGTTGATCCAACGTAATCGGATTACATTAAACCACCAAATGCCAAATGTGTTGGTTTGACATGATCGAAAATGGTTTATTGTACTTGGTTGAATTGTGTGCAAATTGGGTGCCATGATTAAATTGTGTTCATCCAACATCAGATTTTTTTGAGTGTATAAAGCTGCGTGGGTGCTATGATTTTACTGATAGTGAACTTTACTTTATCCATAAGGTTACTTAGTGGAGTTGCCAACCGTCCTGTACAAACAGAATCGTTCTGCATTCAGACAAATTATTACGCGTTTCGTGTTGAGCTGAGAAGGAACACAGTTTGTCCCGGACTTTAGCTAGAATGAAAAGAAAGCTGGATTTATTCTGTCATTACGCTGCACAGCTGCACCTTCTTCTCCTGTCATTCTCTCCTGTTTCTACTTCAATCATGAAACCGATCAATAATCAGCTGATCAGCTTTTCTCTTATGTTTATTTATCGCCCACTTTGCGCCAGAAAGAGGAAACCGCCGGATGTCGCAAAACAACAGCAGCACGTTTAAGCTTGATCAGCTGTTGTTAGAATATATTTAATATTAATTTCTAGTATCAGCTGATGTTTGCTGGAGCCACAGCTGTAAAGCTGCTGGTCATGATGTCGGTTTGGTTATCTGGTGAGAGGGAAACATGCAGATGAAACCAGGAGATGTCCTTACTGAATCATCAGAGCTGAACAGGTGATGTAGAAACAGGTTTACCTTTTAGGTGACATGAATGAGTTGAAGGGAAGTTATGAATTGTTGGAAGTCATGAGTTATTATTGGAAGTTATGAGCTGTTTCTGAGAGACAAATAACACCAGGATCATTTTCTATGTAGCTGACAGCTGGTAACTGTGCAGGGGCGGATCTAGCAAGGTTTTGCCAGGGGGCCAGGTAGGGCATTAACAGGGAAAGGGGGGCACAAAGAAATACTTTCTTATTCTCATTTAAACTGTCTTGCTGTTATTAAATAATTATCTGAAGCTTACAACCAAGTTTTTATCTGACGTAAAATGAATAGAAATCATACATATACCAACAAGACAGTACATCACTGTCACAACAGCGTTTGTTTTCATTCAGCAGCTGGAATCCACAGCTGTGCGTGTTCATGGAGCTGCATTTTCACCTGCTGGACATCACTAACTGACAAGTTTAACTGTCTTCAGAACATTGCAGAGGCCTTATTGACAGTATTTGGCTCTAATATCTGTGTGAGCAGATTTTCTCGCACATGAGTGTCCTCAGGCAGCCGTCTGAATGCTGGACACTCTGAGACCTTTGTATCTGACTGGGAGACCAGAGATCACATTAACATGTGTATCTCTGTATTAACAAACATGCCATATTGGCCCAGTTTATTTTTGTTATCATTGTTGTGAGGAGACCCTAAGTAGCATTTGTATTTTCTGTTGTACAGTTCATTTGCTGTTATGGATAAAAAGTCTTTTTTTTGTTTCAAAATAGCTGATAACTATTCGCTGATAGCTGCCAACATCTGCAAACAAATATAATTCTAGA